>NW_020450621.1:2222962-2333063 GCF_003343035.1 Apteryx rowi
GTCGCCGCTTGATGAAAGCGATGCAGAAAAGGCTCCTTCCAGCATCTCCCCCCTTTCCTGCACATCCCTCCGGAGCTATTCATCGCCCCGTGGGTTTCCGCGGCTCCTAGACAGGCTCTTAAGCTGTCTTCCTCTCCCCAGGATCTCTCCAGGTAACAACAGGCTGCTGAAGCCCGAAAGCCCCCGTCACGGCTTCAAACAAAACGAAGCAGAAGGCTTCACCCAAGCCTACCAGCACTAGAAAGAAGCGTCGTCGTTCCYCCCCCGCCCGGCCCCGCGCGTTCAGCAAAGCAAAGCGGCGAAAGCACGACGGAGCCGGCTTCTTGCTCCTCAAACAAGCGCCGACGCTGCCCCCAAGATGCGCTCGGCGGAGCCTCTTAATGCAGCTCGGGCTGCAAGGCGCGTTTGCATTTTAGCCTCGTTTCCCGAGGAAACGCRGGCGAAAGGATCGAATTGTGCACGCGTGTCTCTCTGCTCCATCTTCCCAACCCCCTGGGCCAATTTGAAGCAGCCCGACAGACGGGCAGCAAATTCCTGCGAGTTTCCTGCAATTCAGTGGCTGCTTTCTGTCCTGCTCGGAAAGAAACAGTTCCAGCGTGAGCTCAACCCTTACGAGACACCGGAGAAGCCAGATAGGAAACCAAAATTTTGGACGTGCCGCATGTGGCGAAAGCATTTGTCAGAGCTCACAACTTATTAAACAGCGGAGAACCCGAGTGCCAGTCTGGGCCCACGGGCAACCTGCTGCCTTTAGCAGCATTTAGCACAGTCCCACTCCACTCCCGTCCTTAATAATCTCATGGCCCGGTAGAGAGATTCTCATGTGCTCTTAAACCCTTTTCTCTAAGGTAAAGGGATGTCTTGCACCTTTCCACCAGCTGATGTTGAACTTCTGGCTGCTCCTACCAGCGTGGTCAGACCTTGGCTTGGCCTCTCCGGATGCGGGCTGCGAGCGYGTCCAGCCCTGGCGGCTCATCCTTGCCGAAGGGATTTTCTTTTCGCTTTGAAACCTGTTTGCCGTGCGGGTAGTGGAAGAATAAATAGGCAGTGTTCGCCTCCGAGCCCCATGCTGAGGGGCGGCTGCATGAGAAACTCCGGCTTGCTACTGTTTTCCAGCCCAAATCCCTTCCCTGCCCCCCCTGCAACTGCAAAACGCGGGCTTGCAAACGCTGAACATGTCGGGGTTTAACTCTGTAAATGCAGGCTTGTTTCCTAGGAAAAAAGCCYGTGTATTTCTTCCCTGCCTGTCTGCGAGCTCTTCCTCGCCCGGGCTCGCTGGGAGCCGTCAGAGCACAAAGCCAGAGCAAAGCATCCCTCAGCGGCCGCGTCCGTCCCTGCCGCGAACGGCCTTGTCCGAGGAAGACGTTGTGAAGGGCTGTTAAATGGAAATTCGTTCTGCTTTGGCAAACAGTTCCCGGATATGCTGTGCTGCCGTTGTGAGTGTTCGGAGCGGAGAGGAGGTATCCCCGCTCCTCTGGGAGACTTCGATACGGAGGGAGTGGGGGTAACGGTGCAATAATGCTGATTGACACCTGTCCGGGACCAAACCCGATCCGGGACCAAACCTTGTTCTCGCTCACTCCTCGCCCCCCAGCTTGGGGCGGATCCCAAAGAGGACATGCCAGGATGTGGCTTGCACCAGGGGCCGTTTGCTTCATCCTCGCGGTACCAGCGAGTTGCACAGAGGCGACTGCATTTCCCTCTCGCCCTGAGTCCCGTGCTGGGTGGTGTAAGGTGGCCCCAGGAGCACCCAGGCTTTGCCATTGCACGCAGGAACGGGAGAGACACTCTGTCGTGATGGGCTGAGACCTGGGCAGTCCTATCTGCTCATGGCCCTTTCCCTGTCCCTGGATCAAACCCGATGGATCACGTTTTCCCAGGTGGTTTTGACYCTCCTGTAGACTCAGACATTCAGATCCCCCCGCTGCAATCTCAGGGGTGGGGAGGTGAGCTGATTTCCAACATACATGTGTTTAGCATCATTTCTAAACATCCCCTGACACAGAGCCCCTATATTTAACCAGCTCTGCCTGATCTTTCCAGGTCGGTCCCATTCCTACCACCCAGCTCATCCCAACAGCACTGACACTGCTGGGGCAGAAGAACTCACGCTGCATGAAGGCGGGACTCGGAGCAGAGCTGATCTCATCTAACCTGCTCTCAGCTTGAGGAAGGGACTCACCGAGGTGGAGATGAGCCTTGCTCAATGCTGCCTGAGGCTGCTTTACTGGTAGATGCGTGCTCAAAGCCCCAGGGGGATTTGAAAGGTTTCTTCTGGTGTGGCCTGAAGAAAGTCCCCTCTGCAGTCCTGCCCAAGCCACCCCCATGGGGTCATGGGTGACCAAACCCAGAACTGACCCATGTTAAAAATAATTACAGAAGAACTGAGGTCTGGAGGTACCTCTGGAGGTGTCTGGTCCAAGCAGCTAGAGCACGGTTGCGCCAGCAGGCAATTTTTGAATATCTCTGAGGATGGGGATCCTGCAAACTCCCTGGGCCCCGTCCCAGGGCTGCACCACCCTCTTCATGAATTTGTGCGTGGATTACAGGGCAGAGACGTACCCAGATGATGGAGAACCACCTGCCACTCATTTCCACTGTGCATAAGTGCGGTGAGAAGAGCCACGGGGCTCTGGGGCACAGGTAACCCAGGAGAAGCCTGGGGAGGAGAGGGACCCTGATTTGGAGGACTGTCTGAGSATGGGGGATCAGATTTTATGAGCAACACCTCACACCCCAGCTCCGCTGAGCATTACCGCCCAGAGTTTCCTTCCCAAACCAGGAGAAAATGATGCCACAAATCGCCCGGCACCCGGCGCACGCTCCCATCCCGGGTGGCTGCAGCCGGGGTGCCTGGCTTGGCTGCATAYGGGACCCAGCTGGCAACCCGTGCCGGGGGCATCCCGCGCTGGGGAACGGGCCAAGCGTGCTTCAGGGGAGGGGTGATGCCCTTYTGGTGCATCTCGAAACGCTCTTCCCTCGGCAGCACGGCCGCGAGGGTCGACTCACCGTAGTCTTTCTTGCAGTACTTCTTCATGTTGATCTTCAGTTTCCCCTTGGACGCCTTGCAGTATGAGTCACAATCTGGACAGGGCGAGAGGGGGAGGGCAAGAAAACGGGGAACCGGCTCAAAGCTGCAGCCTGCCGTGAATAAGCAGCGTGCCTGTGATATCCATCTGCCAGGCCCCGATTGGGTCGTCTGAGGGGGCATTCAGAAAAACCTGCCTTTCGAAAGAAAGCCTCGCACAAAGGAACCCGTCCTCCCGCCCCGCCGCCGCCCCCGGCCCGGCTTCCCTGGGCCGCCTCTGTCTTGCCGGGAGACCCCGGGGCCTCCCTTATTGTGCCACCCAGAGCTTTTGAGAGCCGCACAAATYCCCCCCCCTGTTCTCCAGCTCCGAGCCGGAGCGGAGCCCGCAGAGGCCCCCTGTCACCCCTAACCCCGGCCGGTGTCCGCCTTTGGCATTCATGGCCGGGCGATTGGGGCTGGGGTCGCCCGCCGACAATGCGGGTCAGGGAGGAAATTAGCAGCCCGTGAAGCATTAGCAAAGCCTTTTGGTGCCCACTCCAGCGAAGTGTGCAAATAAAATAGCCCAGGAGGAACACCGCGCTCCTCGTGGGCCCCACCGCTGCGACGCCGTCGCTCCGCTCGGGCCGTGCAGCGGCCGGCRCTGCAGCCCCGGCCCGACCCCGCCGCCGAGGCTCGCCGGGCTGGAGCCGTGCCGTGGCGCTCCGGCGGCTGCAGGGATGCCGAGTGCTGCGGGAGCTGCTGCCGGTGCTGCCTGTGGCGGGGCGGCCCCGCTCCCGCGCGGGATGCAGCCGGGCAGCGTCGTGCGCTCGGTCCCGGGAACGTCCAGCGGCGCCACAGCCTCCCTCTGACGAGAAGCCCCGCGGCGTCCCTCCGCGCCTCCCCCGCAGCGCTTTTAGGCCACGCTCTGGGCATGGCAGAGCTTGGGACCCCGCTTCCTAAGTGCTGCAGGAGCACAGGTAAGGAGTTCCCTCTTAGAAAAGCTCACGCTTCAAGCAGGCTGGGAGGGGAAACTGAGGCACGGAGTGGGGAGGTGGCCGCCACAGCTGAAGGGGCTGTAGCACTTCCCAGTGACAGCTCTGTTTGCTGCTCTGCTGCATCCAAAGGGGCCAAAGGGGTAGGAAACCTGCTATCTCTGGGGCTTGCCAGCCACCTCCAAGGCAGAAAACAGGAGCTGTAAGACAGAGCTGGGGAGGGGAATAGGCTAATCTTCCTCCTCTAGCTGAACCCCAGCTCTACATGGCGATTTTGGTGGGTTGAGTTACCCCTCATAAGAGCACCAGCTTTGGGACAGGGCCCTGTGGTGGAGGTGGTCTCCCATGGTGGATGCCACCCAGGCAAGGAGGACAGCGAAGTCCCCAGACACAATGCATGAGGTGACCTGCACCCTCTCAGCTCACCAGCTTCAGTGTGGGAGGTGTCCTGGGTTGTGGGACCTGGATTCACAAGCTTCCTCAGGAGGAGAAGAGATGCTCCATGAGGTCTCCCAGTGCATCCAGATTCCCCCACCCAACCCTCTCTGTTGATGGCAGATCCAAACCTGGCCTGATCCAAGAAGGAACCTCTTTTGTAGTTCCGAGTTGGGGACTGACGAGGGAAATCCAGAGATCTAAGCATCCAAAGAGACCAAGATCATCACAAGACCTCACTCTGATCTGTGCATGCCCCAGCCCAGTCCTTCCTCACCATGGCCACCTGGACAGTCACCTCATCTCATCATCACCCTCCTGACCTGGATATCTCCATCACTGCCCTCTGTTCTCATTCCTCAGAAGAGCGTACACAGTAATAAGTGGCTTCATGCTCTTTTGATATGACTTGAGTAAAGTCAGGGCCAAAACCAAAAGCTATTATTTGAAATGGGGTGCCTTCCTGCTCTGAGAGGCCCAGCTAAGATCTATACCCAGCTTCAGCCTGCCATGAGTCCTTTGAAAGTGAGAAGCTGAGATGATGACCAAGAGGTTCCAGCAACCATTACCTCCCCTTTGTTTTCTTCATCTAATGCGACCCTGAACATCACACAAAACTTGAAACGCATTAAGACAAGAGTGAATATTCCATTAAAAAATGCCAGAAAGCTTTCACTCATTTTTTTCTACTATCTTGCCATTTCTGTTGCTATCGCCTACAGGACTTGCACTAAGAAAATCACTCAACTGTCCCATGCACTGAGGTTTCATCTTAAGTGTTTAAACCCACTTGTCAGAGGCCAGTTGTGGTGGCAGAAAAGGGAAGGCATTGCTCATAGTTCAGAGGATGGGGATTCACTAGCAAAGCACCGACCGTGCCCACATGGTGGGATGCCACCATGCATAGGGACGCTGCTGTGTGGTGTCACTGATTGGTGCTGGCCAGACCCCAGGAACCTGCTGATGCACTGGATTTCCCATGCCAGCTGCCCCAAAGCCCACGTATGGCTCACACATACAGCGTGGCAAACACCACCAGCTCACCCTATAGGGCGCATGCCAAGGGAACAGAAATATTGCTGATCCAACGCTCTGGTAAAACGTTCCTGGCCATGAAGATGGAAGGAAAAGACTACAAAGGAAATAAATGTGAACGCACTGATTTAACAGCCCAGGAAGGCTTTCTCTAGCCTCCTCAGCTGAGTGAGGGACTGATGAGAGACAGGCGGTTGGGCTGTTTCACCAGGCAGCCAGTATGATTCTGCTCAGCCGTGGATTGCTAATGTTTTCAGGACACTAATGGGGTTATGATAATCATGATGATGAATGCCTCGTTCTCCTCTGGCACAAAAATCCTGGAGCTCTATAAATATTCATTACTTATGATGCATCGCACCCCCTAAGCAGAAGCAGAGATTGCTGTACCTGCGCTGCAGCAGAGAGGCTGACACACGGACAATGTACTCAAGGGCAGGCGGGAAGTGAGTGACGGAGCAAGGACAAAGTCCAGGACCTCCAGCTACGGATCTCGCATCCCCAGCTAAATCCGAGTCAGGCAAAGAGGTGAAGGAGAGCAGCCAGCTCTGAGCACTAGTGGTAGGAAATGAGCTCCCATTGGGTGCCCTGGCTCCCCAACCCATGTACCCCATGGCTCTGTGCAGGCTCGACCCCAGGGTCTGTCCGGAGCAAGGCAGTCGCCTGGTGGTTTGTTCTGTGCTCGCTCTGGGAGAGCTGGGAGCCAGCAGGTCCTGCTGCCTGGCCTGAGTGGGCTCACCACAAGCAGCTCCTTCTCCATCCTCGCAGTGCTCCTGCAGGGACCATGGGGATTCATCCCCAGGCAAAATAAGTAAATAAATAAAAAATCATCACTCTGGAGTTTGGTCCAAACTGCTCATAAGAGCAGCCCACATCTCTTCAGCAACCTTTTTGCATGGAAAACATCTCTAGCCATGCCTGAGCTTCCCAGGCCCCAGAGTCCGCTGCGACACTTCAGTCTGCCTGAGGTTATTGACCTATCAGAAACCCGTCTGGGTGAGCTTCCCGGCCAGAGAAGCTGTGCTGGACAACAGGCACTGCCTGGCCAAGCCACTCCATAGGCCTGGCAGGGGGGCAGCACCACTTGCTCCAGGACAGACACCAAATTTGTGGTTTGAGACACCCAATCACAGCCTAAACCTGTCCTTGGTTTTGGTAGTGAAACCCCCCCAGTCTCCCTTCTCCATCTTCTTCTCTTTCCTTTTCTCTCCCCCCCTACCCCCAGCCCCATAGGCTGTGCCAGAGCCTCAGCTGGTTTAAATTGAACTCGATGTGGCCAGAACCAGCTGGTGCAAATCAGTGTAAATCATCAGACGCCAGGGCTGATTCCCATCAGTAGGGGATTTGTCCCAGTTCATTTCCTCAGTCTCCTGCATGGACAGCTTGCCTGCCTCATGGGTGACTTTGGAGGTCTTCTGGGGCCTCTTTGGGCTGACAAATTAAATCTCTCAAAATGAAGCCCTGTGCTTATGTTTGCCAGCAAGCGGTGCTGCATACTTGAGACTGATACTGCAAGATCACTGCTTGCTTGAGCCAAGTGCACAGAGAAGATGCTGTGGAATATTATTTTAACGCTGCCTAATGACTGAAAAAGACTTTGCTCTTGTCCATCAAGTGATATTTCAGCAGTCTGGACTCTGGTGGGAAGGCTTGCTGGGCTGTAGGTCTCTTGATGGAAGATGATAACAGAGCCAAGCTCAAAGCTCGGAGGAAGGGATGGGAGGAAGGGGCAGCAGGCTGAAAGGGGTGGAGAGACATGATTTACTGGTGGCTGGAATGCTTCAAACACCATTTCAGCAACTTGTGCGTGTCTTTGCTGGGATAGGAGATTCTTGCAAATCTCCTCAAATTCTTCCTCGTTACAAACCTGCAGAGTCACAAGGCAAACATGCTTGGCCTGACCATATGAGAGGCTCCCTCTCCTGCAGGTCTCTCTGGTGCATCTTAGTGAGGTTGCAGAGGTTTGGCTGTGGGGTAACCTGCCCTTGGAAAGTGGATGCCTGAGACTGACCAAAAGACCAGGGTGAGAATGAAATGAGGCTGCTTGAAGAAGAGGTGAAGGATATCTGCTTTGCAGTGGGGAGCAACCTGAGAGGTGACAGCTAAAATGTGGGCTAGTAAGCGGGGAAGATGGGTCTTATCCACCCAGGTTGCATCAGTGCAATGCTGGAGTGGAGACTCCTCAGCTCGGCCCTGCAGGACAGCTGACTTGGGCATCCTTTCTACATTTAGTTTACATTTCTAGTAGTACATTTCTACATTTAATTCTTGATTAATTCTTTTTTTATTTTCTTTTTTTTTCCTGAGGATGYGGAGGACATTTTTCTCCTCTTTCCGGCTCCCAAATTTTGCAACTGAAACTAGAAAGACTCAGAAGCTAAGCAGAAGAAGATGCAGCTCTCCAGGCGCCTGGTTGTGATCTTAGCACCAAGCGATGCTGCTGCTCCTAACACACCACGACCTGGGGGGGAAGCATACTGCGTCTCCCTGCGAACCCCACCGGGCTGAGAGCGACCGGATGTTTTCCTGTGAGAAAGCACAAACTTCCTGTGTTTCCTGGGTAAACAGAACGAGAGGGAATTTGGAAACATGTTGTTGGCGCTACTTGTTCTGCGAGCGCGCTGAGGGCTGGGAGCAGGTGGCGGGCGGCTGTTTCGTGTCCATCACAGCTTAGTAAAACGTGTCAGCATAGCATTCAGCAGCTTTACAGCTCAGCCCATCCCCTTGATATAACTAATTCCCTGGCTGAGCAAAGAGTTTTCACAGCTAAACACCTTTTTTGTTTTGCTTATTTTTTTTTTCAAAAGTTGCACTTTTTGAAGAATGTTTTTCTTCATTTTGGGAGATTGTTTTAGCAATGCAGGGCTGGGACTATTAGCATGAGACTCGAAAGAGCTGTGGAAAAGGCCAGGGCTGGGGACCTGGTTACCCCATGCTCTGCCAATGTGCCCGCTTCCTGACTGTTGGTGCCCATCTGATCTTTTGGGCTCGGGGCTGTATAGGACGAGATATGCTGACAGCAGCCGCTCCGGCCTTAACAGAGGGTGCAGAGCCATGTTCACAAGGAGAAGCTACGCTGAGACTGCAACTTGCTTTGCTTGCAGTTCAGAAATGATCTTTAAGCCTCTGCGAAAGCCACATGTCGGTAACGGAAATTAAAGGCCCCTTGATTCTGACATGATAGAACGATTAAAGCCACATTTCTTGGCCTGGGTACCTAACTCAAAATGCAGATATAAGACTTAGATCCCCAAAGGTATTCAGATTTCTAATCCCAATTTATGCAGCTAAATTCCTATTGATTTCCCCCAGGTAGGGCCCTAAATACCTTTGTGGGCTGAGATCCAAAGTGTAGGTGTTGTGGTCTAGAAGGGAATACTCAGCTTTGACAATTTGGCCTCAAAATTTTAGCCAGTGAAGGGTGCCTGTCCACCTTCTATCTGCAAGCTCCTATTGGACTGCATTTTCTTGCTGGGGCTCGGTGGGTGGCTGTCTTGTGGGGTGGAGGTCTGGCTTCCCCATCTCCCTTTTGCACCAGGTGGGATGTGGTACTGGGCGGTGAGTGAGCAGAGAAGGGAACTGAGCCACGAAATGAAGGTGTGGGTCCAAACATCAAATCCTACATCTGCCTTGATTTTTCCCTTCATGCAAGAAGACCATGTTGAAAAATAGAGCGTGGAGGCCCTTTGTGGCTCTAGGCAAATCCATGCTTGGAAAGCCTGGATCCTGGTGCAGAATGGCTAAATTTTCCCCAAACTGCTGGTCTAGCACACAGACTGTTTCCTCTTCTGGCTTTATAACAGCCACTGAACTCGTGGGAGGGCTCTGCCCCAGCCTGAGAGATGAAGCTGTTGTCTCTGAGCACGGATGTGCAAAATCAGCATGTGAGACACTGCTGTCTTCATGGGCCTTGCCATCACAGTGATGCTGAAGATGGACCCAAGCAAACCCTCCCTTCACTGAACATCTGGGAATTTCAGCTCTCAGATGTGGTCTGTGCCCAGGCTTTGCAGCTGAGCCGATGGTGATCTGAACCAAAGCCTAGGTATGAATGCTGTCTGCATCAAGGCGTTTCTTGAACCCATTCAGCAACTACAAAATGTGCTCCACAAAGTACTGAGATGGCCTATTGTCCCATCAACAGCCATTACACCCTTGGCACAACCAACCTATCGAGGGAACGAGGCTCTGGGACATGGGGATGGCAGAAGGAGGGGTCCGCACTGGTGGGGGATGGAGGATCTGTTCGGAGAACCAGAGTTATCCATGCTCTGCACCAGGGAACAGCCTCTGGCCTACAAGGCGATGGGTTCACAGAGCTCCAGGACTTGAAATCCACCTCATCTCCACGGGGCTGTGCACTTCATCCAAACTGCTCAGACGGCAGAAATAAGTCTCCAAACCCAAGAGACAGTTTGTGAGAGAAGCCTTCAAATCCGAAAAGGGCAGCAGTGAACATCTTCAGCATGTGGTTGGGAGTGTGGAGGAAAAGCCCAAGGAACGGAGGGGGCATTCACAGGCTGGGAGTGAAAAGAGCAGAAACACTGCATCTCCAGTGTGTGGCTGAGTGTAGGCTCAGGCAGGTGCTTGGTGCTGGATGGGGAAACTGCCTGGGCTGGGAACGGACAGCGTTTCTGTAAGCCATCTTGCAACATCCTGAAGTGCTGGAAGCCATGCTTTAAGAGTCATACAGCTCTCAGCTGAACGTAATGAATAACATGCTATCTGCCACTGCAGCACCAGGACAGAAAATGATGGCCCTGTGCCAGGGTTAGCTCCGAGAAGTTACTGCAGGGATGCCTCTGGCCCCCAGACTTCCGGACATCTTCCCCAAATGACCATGAAACTCTCTCTCTTTCTCCGCCCACCCCAGCATTGAAGCTGCCCCTTGCTTCTACCCCAAAGAATATTTTAATATTTCCTCCATCAGTCTCAGTGAATGACTGTTAGAGTAATTTTGAAGAGTGCCAGCTCTGCTGGCCAAACATCCTTGCTCCAAACCAGCTTCTAGCTTATGTCCTTTGCTGACCATGTGTCCCAAGGGAGGAGATGCTCTGGAGTAGTCCTTCCTTTGCATAGGGAGTATAGATGGGATTTAAAGCTATTGTACATGAGGTACCAATGGCAGAAGAACACAGCACTGAGGACTGTCTCGCTCCCAAGCCCACACACGTTTGGCTCAGGGGCGTGCAGCCTGCTGATTGCTTTCAGGTTTCTCCCTGTGTGATGAGCGGCAGGGGCTGTGCTGGGTACAATGTCTCTGGCTTGCAGACCGCACATTGACTGCAAGGAATTGATGCTGTAATTTTGGCTGGACTCGAGTCAGATGCTTTGTCTCAGAGCTGCCTTCTTTAATGTAAAAGCAAGCTTAAGACAGAGAATCCCTCCCAGGTTATTTATTTTAGCAGTGGGATCGTTTCTTCCGTGCTCTGCCCGGCACCCCCTGCAGCCCCCTTTCCCTGGTCCGGACGTTGAACAGAGCAGTGGAGTCTGTTATGACTAAGCTGGCTCTTCCTCCCCCACCTGGCAATGACCCAGCTAATGTGCATAATGCCCTTTGCAAATCTAGCACTCAAATCGGGACTCTAGCTTTTGAGACTGGCTGCGGGACAGCCGGGGCCTCAGGCTGAGCAGCCTCAGCCACCTCCTGGAAGCGCATCCCATGCTACCAGCTCCCGGCAGAATTTGCAGGCCTTGGGCTTGGGATGAGCTGGGCCTGAGCTGCTGAAGTCAGGCATGTTATGGGATGTACAAAACTGTCCCAGACTTTCAACAATCCCCTCGTTCTCAGCCTGTGGTCAGGGATCCTGAGGGTCTGGGTCTGCTTCTGGAGGGTCTGTGCTAAGTCCTAATGCAAAGCAAGTCTCTTCTATGGGGCCACACTGAGTTGTGTGGCCTTGCAACTCTACTGGCAATGCTTTTAGAGCCTGCAATTCAGCAAGGGTTGAAAAGTACTGAATTGGATATTGGAGCCAGCTTGGCCTGAACGTGGGAACATAGGGTGAGGAATGGGCTGTCTGCAAATCCCACGCACACCCCGGGACATCCGGGCTCTTCTCGAGGGCCAGCTTGCCTGCAGACAGCCTGTGAGGTTGTGACTGAATGAATTTATGCATCACTAGACTTGTGTAAGCTTATGTCCAGAAGGGCTGAATGCAAGGAACGTTTAGGCTCGAGGYGAGGCTTAGTCCAGTATAGCCCCATGCTGGGGATGAGACTAAATCCCTCTTGGTTCCTCACTTCATTCCTACTCCAGACCTTGTTCTCCATCCCCAGGCACCTCCTGAGCTGACCCAGGGCTTTCAACCTCAGAGTTACAGTCCTGCAACCCTGGAGGGTGGCTCAATCAGCCACCATCAAGGAGCTGTGTCAGCCTTGACAGCACGGCAAGGGTTTGTCCCATCACCCGAGACCCACTACCTCCACTCTCCAGGTGTCCTTGGAGAGGGTTTGTGACCAAAGGTCTGCTCTCCATGGAAGGGCGGACTAAAAGCCCCAGAGCATCTTCTGGTCTCCAAAGCAATCTCAGGAATGCTTTACACCAGCACATGTGTACACGGGGTGTGGGGGCTGTCTCTGCTGTACAGCCTTGGAAACAAGTACAGCTGATCWGGCTGATGCACCGGCACAGCCACTGCAGGAGCAAACTGTGTCAGCCCTGTCTAGGCAGGAAAAGTGTGCTAATTTAGGTATTTTCACCATTTTTTTCCTGTTTTGTAGACCCTAGCATTTCCCCAGGACCCTTCCGGGGGGCATTGAAAACCCCTGGCAAACACTATTCTACAGCTGGCGGGCTGAGCGCCCCAGGACACCCGCTGGCAGGAGCTACCTGATCTGAGCCAGGCAAACCTGCCTGCTCCGTGCTGCATACACAGCTGGTGCCATCGGCTCGCTGCTGCATTTAAAGGATCCTCGTGAAACAGCCTGTTTCAGAGAGATCCTTACGCAGCAGCCAGTCTGCTCTGTAGCTAAACACGGGACTTGCTTTTTCCCCTTTGCTAGACAGCGCCAAGGGAAGAGATCACAAAAATATGACTCTGAAACAGGCCAGGCAGCGCCCAGTGCAAAAAGGGAGCCAGATCTGTAGCCCTGCAGGCATTTCCAGCAAGGATAACTGCCATTAACCTCTCCCTTGGAACAAGAAGGTGCAAATGAGCCCACAGTAGTGTCCTTTCTTCTGGCTGAACAAGATTGATTGAAAAACAAATTGGCGCAAATAAAGCATGTAATTAGATTAAAGCCTCTCGCCTGGAGCAGCCAGGATGGAAAGCAGAGGCCGGGCAGTTTGCAGGACTGAGCCCACAGTAGTATTCCCACCTCCGTGTCTTCCGGCACGGCCAGATGCTTGGATGGCACCAGGTCCTTGGAGCGGGGCCACCAGCATCCTGCAGGATGCAAATGGGGGCTGCCACTGCCTCCCTCCCTCCCCGCTGCTGGCGCAGGGGGCTCGCACGTTCTGCCCTTGCCTGCCGGTGCCTGCCAGACCCAAGCATCCAGCAGAGCCCTGCCTGACGCAGGGGTGCCACTTGGCCCCGGCACCTCCTGTCCGGAGGCACTCGAAGCCCTGAGGCTCTGGGTTGGGTGGCATGTCTCCAACCCAGTCCCTGCAGGAGCAAACCCCCAAGCTTGATGATGAGGCCATCGCTCAGCCCCCAGAGATGCGAGGGACACGCTGTGCCAGCCCCGACTGTGCTTAATTGCTGCTGGGCACTTTCCCTTCGGAAATGTATCCCCCAGCCCTCTGCGGCCGGCAGAGCGGCAGCCCCGGACCTGYGCTCCGACCGCTGACGAACTCCAGAATTGCCTCTCACAGCCTCCCCAGGGGACACAGCCTTGCAGAGAGCTGCAGTCGACATGATTAAATGCATTAATAGGAAACCATCTGTCTTCAGCAGTATGGGCCACCCTATAAATCCCCGGGCTGACAGCAGCTCCCTGGCTGAGCGGGCTGTGCGCTGGACCAGCGCAGTCGAGCGTGGCACGGGTGCGTGGGCAGGATGTGACCAGAGCCAGGGGCAAATCTGACTTTCTGCTCCGAGGGAAATGCTGCAATTGAGAGCTGATGATGGGGGCAAATTTTGCTAAGGAGGAACAGGCATTTCCCAGGAAAGGGAGAGACCCAGTTCATTCCATTTCAAAATTGTTAAAATGTTTTGTGTACCAGATTTCACAGCAATGCTGGGCTTGCAAGTCCAAAGCTCCTGCCTTGACCGCAGTGCCCAGGATTTCTGGGCACCCCAGTCCCCAGCGTCAGGAGCCATCTCTGAGCCAGGAGCCCTGCTGTCCCCAATGCTGTCCCCAAGGCACAGCTGCTGTGCCCAGAGGCCAGCACAGTCCCCGTGGTGGCAGTGTCCCAGAGCTGGGCACACAGAGGGGTGGAGATGCAGGGATGTGGAAAGGCCTGAGATGGGACGTAAGGACTCAATGCAGCTGTACAGGAAGCATGTCTGCATTTTTTTTTCCCCCCTTCACAGAATTTGTGGAATATTTTGAAGCGGCCAGAAGCTTCTTCGCTGGAAACCTCTCACCTCGCCCCCTCATTGTGCTCAAGGCCATTCACTGTGGATCGCCGTGAAAAAAAAACTTTCTTTTCAGAAGCAAGCTGAGTACTGCGGCCAATCAATCAGTCAATCAATCACTCAGTCAATCCATCACTCGCTTACAGCCTGAGACAAGCAGGAGAATACCCATGCAGGACAGAATTAATTACTCATTCGGCCCGGTACAAAGCTAGAGACCCCCATATTGAGCCCAGATTTCCACCCGGGTGACTGAAATGGGAATTTAGCCTCCTGATTGTACCGCAGACAGCTGTGGAGACCTCTAGTCCATCTGCAGGATGCTTTTGGCTCTCAGCAGAGCTCGCGCTCATTGTTCGGAGCATTTCGTCAGAGYGAGGAGCTGTGATTCTCCCCCTGCCAGGGCAGAGTCCCCCCCGCACCATGCCTCTTCCCAGGCTCTGGAAACATCCTTACTGAGATAGAGCAGGCAGGGAGTGTGCTCTGAGTCCGCCGGTGAGGTGCGAGCAGCCGGAGAGCCCTTTGGCTAGGAGGCGAGCGTTTCCGAACCCCATGCGGAGCTCAGGCCAGTCCCTCGCTCTGCTGATCTGCTCCAGATGTGCAAGCACAAACACGAGTGTGCATGCACGCGCGCGCACACACACACACACACACACACACTCCTTGTCAGCTAATATAAGAGCCAGGTGATGACCAAGGCACGTCGCTACTTGAAATCCTAATAACCTAAGGCTAACCAGCACTCTGCTTGCGATTCTGCAAAGTAAAAACTCTGTGATTTCCTTTGTTGGTCTGGAGACAAATCTAGTTTGAAATCAGATATGTCTTCAGACTTTTCCTTTTCAATACATACTGGCTGGAAAAAAATAAACTCTCTTTCTGGTCTTTTGAAGGTTCTTTTCACACTAAATTTGCAAGGTGTTAGAATAGGTTTTTCTTTTTTTCCTCTCAGTTTGCCTCTGTTGAAGGAGATCTGCCCAAAGAATAGCCTCTTACAGTAATACACATTCTTGCATTTTACCCAAGTGTACTCACGAGTAGCAAAAGAGCCCTTTCAAAAAAGTGCCTGGGGATAGATAGGATAAAAGGTTCAGCTGGAAAGCCAAACCCTGGAGCATCCTTACGTGTTATCCCATTAAAGTCAGAGGGACTGTCACGTGTCTGGGGCTTGACTCCGTGGGGACAGTGTATCCTGAGGCAGCTGTGCCAAGCCTTACCCTATACCCCCAGCTTTCTTGATGCAGTAAAGGCTGTTTCAGCCTCTTGCAGAACATTTACCTCTTCCCAGCAGGCTGGAAACACAGGGCTAAGCTTGGAGAGAGCCCAGACATTCAACCCTTCTCCCCCACAGGTAAAAGCAACCCTTACCCTGCCTTGATGGGCAGCCCACATGTCCAGTGGGCAAGTTTTCCGGGTCTCTGCATCTTGGAAAACCCCATGATTAGGTCTCTTGAACAAAAAGGGCAGTCTAAGCTTTTGGGAACCTGTCTACRAACCCCAGCTGAGCCACAGACTTCAACTATAGCCCTGGCAAGTTCCCAGCCTCTCTGCCTCTGTCCACAGAGGGGACCAAGAGCTTCCCCAGACTCACACGAGGGCTCCAAGGATGCAGGGGCAGCTGCCTGTGCCGGGAAGCTCAGGATCCTGCGTCCCCACTGCTCAGTTGAGAGCATCCCTTCCTCCTCTGTGCAGCGTTCCTGTTTCCCTGCAGCACCCCCGGGTGCAAGAGCTCCCAGGTGCATGCCAGACCCCTCCAGAAGGTCAAGGATGGTGGCGGGGTGGGCTGGAGGAGGATTACATCACTGTATCTTGCTGATACCAGAAGTTAAGGCTTGTAAGTGGCAAGCAGGCTCAGCCTAGCTCTAGCTGAGACCTGGACCCGCAGCCACTGGAGCACCTGCGCCAGGGTATGCCCACCTGACATTTTGGAAGGGGTTCAGTGCACATTGGAAGASTTGGTTTGGGGTCACCTCTAAGATAAAACCTGTGGCCTTACGATAGTTGCTGCAATTGGAAACTAAAAAATTCCAGCCCTGAAGCACAGGCCATGGAGAAATGGCTCCAGTCATTCTCAATTACTTTAGTTCTTCTGTAAAGAGAGCAAACTCAAACCTAGCTGTGTTCCTGCCCTGACAGACTGCCTCCTACCTCCTGCATCTCTCTTTCAGATCTCCCCACTAGGGCTCCCACCAGATCTAATAATTTCCTTTCTGGCAGCGGGAGAGCTGAGCTTGGCTGCACCACGGTCCCGGCAGGACAAAACCGCAGTGCAGTTCCCACGGCCAAGTGGGAGACTCCAGACTGACTTTTGCCCCTTGGGGGACCCAAGTAAAAAGAGGTGGGGAGTGGCAGGGTTTCAAGGAATGTCTCCCAAGTCCCTGGTTTCTACCAAGGTACCCCACTGCTGGAAAGCAGCTACATCCTCCTGTGAAACCAAAATGGTCTGAAAATAGGACTGGGAAGGCAAGGAAGACAATTGTTTTCCTCTTTGCTTGCCAGGAAGCCTCACAGAGGTCCTACTGCACTATGCGGTTGCTTAAGTAGGAGCTGTGTACTGAAACATGTCCCTAAAATAGGTGAGACTCCAAGAAGGGCATCAATCCACCATGTTGGATATTCAGGTCCCCCCAGGAGCCCCATCAAAAGTGTGACACAGCATTTAGGGACCTCACAGGGGAGCAAATGGCCACAGAGACTGCAGACGAGGTCTGAGTGCTACTTGCCTATAGACTGCGGGACTAGCAACACTGAGCTATTCCTCTGGCTGGCTAATTTGGGGTAAGATTATTGCATTCTGGGGATATCTGCCAGGTGCCCTCATGGGCAGATGCCCTCTGAGCAACTCCAGCGACGACTGAACACTCAGGATGCCCTACCGCCAAGGAAGGGAGGAAGACAGGCCAGCCCAACTGCCACACTGCAGTGCGTCAGTCAGCTTGGTGCATGCTGTTGTCTCCACAGCAAGGGAACTATACACTGGAGGGTCACCACGGCTCCACGATCAGCTGCCACGTTCAGTGCACAATAACTACGCACAGCCTTGATGCAAACTGGGCGCAGAGCTGAATCCTTCCCTCCCTGCTTGCTACCTCTGTTGAAAATGCTGGAAGATGTGAACTTGGACCAGCCTGCTGGAGATGGTGGTGTCATAATGGATTTAATGTGTCCTGACAGAGCCCTTACTTCTGAAACATGGCTACAGCATCCTGTGGTAGCCATGACTGGTTTCTCAAAAGAAAAGTGAATCCCTGCACCATTTTCCTTTTCACCAACTTTGTGATGGGGAGCTGGGGTGGGAATTGCTTCCTTAAGCCCTCTGAGAACAGCTGGGAGCCCTTCCAAGAGCCCAAGAGTTTGCACGCCCTTGGCCAAGCACAGGACAATGAGCTGGGTCCTTGCTGACCAGGCCAAAGCCAACCACTGCTTCTGCCCCTGTGGACTCAACATCACAGAGCCAGCAAGAGTTTGGCCACTGACTTCACGAAGGGATGGAGATGGTCCAGCGGTTTAGCTAACTGTTGAAGAAGGGACCCTGGAGCAGCAGCCTGGCTCTGCCAGGGCTGGAGTTTGGCCCCATGTCCTATCCCACCTGGAGGCACTGCACAATACCAGTGTCCCTTCTGCACACTGTCATTTTCCAAGCAAGCCTCGCACCCCTCACAGATGTTGTGGAGGTAGCTGGCTGCTCACATGGTGTTGACTCCTTGTTTCCAGCTGCTACATCTCATTGAAAGGAGCTATGGTACATTTAATCCTTTCCTAACGTCACTTTTCCCTTGAAGTTGTTGCTGCAGTGATGACCACAGTGTTTATAAGACCATGAATGGGGGGGTAAGTGGTCCACAACCTGTTTGGGAGTGGAGATGTTGAACCAAAAGGACCATGTTCTCACAGGAACAGATGGGTATAAACTGGGCAGTAGGCTGGAAGTAAGGAGGTGGCTTCCAGCTGCCAGAGGCATGAAATTCAAGCACAGCCCCCCCCATGCAATGGGAGCAAATGATTCAACTCATCTTCAAATGGTGCTTGATGAAGTTATGCCTGGGTGATGTGAGTGTCTGTGGCAACAGGCCTGAAGGACGCAGGAGGTTCCTTTCTCACTTTGTCCTGCTACAAGTACTGCTGTGAATCTGTGACCACCCTATGACAATCTTCATTTTGCCATTCTGCCGTGGGACTGAACCAGTCCCAGGGAGCATTTCTACTGCAGGCCCCAGTGACAGCCCCTGGGGTGATGGGAGTACCTGGGAGCAGTGAATTCTTTGTGAGCCAGCCTTGCATCACCCCATTTCATCTAAAATTAAGCCTTCCAATCTTCACCCAAATGGAAAAACAACTCTTTTTGAGGGTCAGACCCAGTCTGGCTACCAGAACATGATGCTGTCCATGATGGCAGCCTGTGGCATCTGGGTCCTTTGGCAGGTGCAGAGACAGGAGTATTGAGTCATTGGAGAGGCTGATATTCTCCATTCCCAGCTCCCACTGGAGGCATCCAGCTCAAACTTGGAAATTTTGCCCCAAAACCCAAGTCTCGAAGTCGCAAAAGGCCAGCTACCTCCTGGGAAGGATGTACTGACTATGGCTCTCCCACAGGAGGGAGAAGGGATTTAAAGGTAGAAGTGAAGCTGAGAAGTGGGTGCAGGGTGGCAGAGGGGCCAGGGAGCACTGGAGAGATTGCAAGGGCGTGGGGGGGAGGTTTGCATCTTGCTGCAGGGAGTGAAACGCATATGTTTGCGTGCACATAGGGAAGTGGCATGCAGAGAAGGAGTGGGAGGCACAGGGCAGTGGCAGGGGGGAGCTGTCCCCTGACACTGGTGGGTGCCCATGTACACCCCATCTGCTGGCCTGTCCTAGATGCTCCCGTGCTCCCTGGCAATGTGTAGCACAGTAGCAGGAGCTCAGCACTGCGACAGCGCCCAGCCGGTCCTGGGTCTTGCATTTCTCTGCTCTCTGGAGGCTGCCCATAGCAGGCCAGGTTAGCGCAGGATCTGGATGGAGATCCTTTCTCCATCCAGAGAAAGGATCCATCTCCCCCTTGGAGAAAGGATGTTTTCAAGTGAATGTTTTCTACTATTTCCTACAAAGTTTTTATTTTCCCGGACTGAAGCCATAACCTTTGTGAGTGTTTTTTTCCAAGTAAGACACGCAGGCAGGAACAGTCTTGAAAGGCTCAGACAGCCTGTGGGATTTGTTGTTTTTTTTTCCTTGAGTTGATTTCAGATTGTTCCAAAACAGAGACCCGGCTGCCCATCTCCCTTCTCTGAGCCACTTCCGGAAGATATTAATCATACTTGCATACCACAGCATCTAGTGCTGGGCCCTGATCCACTTCTGTGTTGGATTGCCTGTAAACTTTGGGAAAGTTGCAACTTGGAGCCAAACTTTTTACGGGTTTGTCTTCCTCCAAGGGCTGCATGGTGCTCCCCATGGCTGAGCAGTGAGGCCACGACTCAAGTATTTTTCAGAACAAGTGGCGTTCGCCAGGCTGCAGCAATCCCAGGGCCTGTTAATGCCCTGCAGCATCACTAAAAGAGTGGCTTTTTTATTCCTTGCTCTCACATCCTGCCTCTTCCTTACTAGCCATGAACAAAAGGGCTCAGACAACACCTTGAGCCCAAACGTCTTTTGGAAAGTTCGGATCTGGTCTTGAAACCTAGGAGGCCTATTTCCAGGGGAAAACCATGCAAAGCTGCATCAATCCAATCACCTGTTTTTATTTAAACCCACTAGCTGAAACCATCCACCTAAGATAATCATTTCCAAGCCAATCTGGATTAGATTCAGATAAGAGAATAACTGACTGGCAGGTTTGTAAACCTTTTTCCCCACTGTTATTTCTGCCCCTTCGCTGTGCCCCTTTCTCATCTCTGAATGGGACCAGAAAAGGACCGGATGTTCAGAAGTGCTTTCCTAGCCTGGCCACAAAAATAAGAAGCAACCCCCTCCTCATCCTCAAATCTCCTGGCATGGGAGAGCATGAATGCATTTCATCTAAACAATTCAGTTTTGGACAGTTTCCCCAAATTGATTTGGACCTCTCAGGGCTAAATGGAGCCAGGCAGGACCCCCCACACCAAAGTCAACATTGTTCCATCCACTTGTACCAAAGCCAGCTTTGGTCCATGCTCTTTTGAAATTTACCCCTTGTTGACTTAGATCATTGGTGACACTAATTCAGTTCTTGGCGAGGAAACCGCTTTCTGTCATGCTTAGCTACAAAGGAAATAAAGCAGCATCTTTCCCAGAACTGGTTGCACCCAAAGTCTCCTGCTAATTTCTTTCTGGATTTCCATCTTTATAGCCCATTGCTGTTGTATCATGGGGGCTCTGGCTGCTCCTCCAGCAGCTGCCTTCATTGGGACACCAATTTAATGGTTGCCAGGGAAATACCAGGAATTTCTACAGGATGCTGCAGAGTGATGGTGGGAGCTGGGAGATGCTGAGACCTGAGGTTGTCTGATACTTTGGCCAACACACCAAAGAGAAGGCATAAAATATGGAAGGTTCAAGCTCCCTGGACAAAACGCTGCTTAAAGAGTCCAATAAAAATCACTGCGAGAAGAATTATTATCAGGCGCTGTGAGACGTCGAGCCCATCAGATTGCTCGGTTTGGCTCAACTTCCACTGGGCTTTTAAAGAGAGACCGCCACACATTGTGAGTGGCTCCTGCAAAGATGGATTGGCCTAGGCAGGAATGGGGGAATCCTGCCTTCAAACAACGCAGGAATCCAAGAGACGCTGCTGAGTCATTTTTCATYGCTCCTAGGTTGTCAGGACTCTTGGTTTGCTCCCAGTCCACGTATAACCCTCTCTTAGCTTCTAACAAGGCATCCCTTTGCCGAAGCCTCTAGCCCTTCTAAGACTTTTCTGATTACTGGCTTTATGCAAAGCCAGGAAAATAAGCAGAGGATGCAGAATTACAGCTGCAGGAACTTGGTCCTTTACAGATGGGCCTTTCACTGCAAAGACCTCCGAGGGCTGAGGAAGAGGAAGGCTGCATCTCTGCTAGCAGCACAGGGGAGAAACGGCAGCTCTGTAGCAAGGCTGGTAGGTGTTTCAAACACCTAATGAAGGCCTGGGTCAAATTAAGAGGCACTGGGTTACCCCCAAACTGACTGATGCACCTCTGAATCCCTCTAACCATCCCTATTGGCATTCTCCCACATGTCTTCCAGGCAGAGGGTAGATGGATGTACTGTGGGGAGGACCATGTTACAGGACGTAGGGTGCTGCTAGAAGATCCTGAAAAGATGCACTGAACCAGTCCAGTACCTCTACCCTGCTCCACCCCTCAGACTGCCAGGGTGTTTACAAAAAGGCAGGCTATCAGCACTTTTGGGACAATTTGTAATCCCAACCCACCCACTGCGTATGATGAATCCCTCTCTGGAGAACCTAGCTCTCGCCACCCACTGTTCAGAGACCAACTCTTCACTGAAGTGTCCATGTTTGATGCCCAAAATAGGCTGTGTACCTTCTCGTCCTGCTCAAGGGTCCTCCTAGCTCTGTGCTGTGGTTTCAGTCACCCTGAGCGCTCTGCACCATGGTGAGGYCCTGCTCACTGGCTGGCTGAGGGGCCGCGGGGGCAGCTAGCCCAGTCCTGGTCCCCACCCCACCCGCAGCAGCACTTGGCACCGAGCTCGTGGCAGTGACTCCCAGCCTGGTGCTCTCGCAGGTCACACTGCCACAGCCCATCAGCTCAGGGCAGGCACTGACGACCGCTGTAGACAATTGAGGTGGCACGTGGACTTTAGGATGGCCAAATGCAATTACCCTAGTTGGCATTTGCCCAGGACAGTGCAAGGGGTTACAGAAAGGATCTGTTTTCCCCCAGCTTTGTTGGTAACCAAAAGCAGGGCACTGGCTGGGAGATGTGTGTCACCCGCAAGCCACTCCTCACCCCGTGAATTGTGGAGGGAGCAGAGCTGGGGGCTTCCGCAGCAATTTTCTTTCAAGTCAGGATGTTGGCTGATAGATGTGGATAAATACTGCTTCCTCCAAGTCCTCCACCTGCATTCAGACCCTGCTCATGGACATGCTCTGGGAAGATGCGAGAGGACATGGGGACTGGCAGGAAAAGAGACTGTGAATAAGTAACAGAGAATCTCCTCAGAAAGGCCCTTTTGGTCTCATGAATAGGAATACGACCAGAAGAAATGAGCTCCCAACAGGAGCAAAAGGACATCAGGAGCTCTCTGTGGCCAGTTCAAATGCAGGGAGACTGCTCAAGTGTCACCTCATGACACCAGCTCCAAGTGGCTGGCAGGCAGCTTAGCGTGGCAAGCTGCATGCAGAGCTAACTTGAGGGGTCCTTCAGACGATGATGACAGGACAGGGAAGCACTTGTTTACATGCTCRCAAGTGCACCCCATGCCCCACAAGCCTGACCTCAGGAGAGGTGATGGCTCAAGTCAGGCACTACCTTAGTGAACGGCCTGGGCAACCACACTGGGTGGGATGTGCCCTGGTTCCTGACCCTTTGCTCCTGGAGCAGGAAGGAGTCCATGGAAAGGAGACTTCACCAAGGACTAGAGACACCCAAGGATGACTTGGAAAAGCCAGCATCTCCTCCACACCCCTAATGACCTGTCTTTCTCACCTTGCCTTTCCCCTGTGCTTGCAAGTGGAAGAATGGGACTCTTTGGATGTCTGGGACCTGTATTATACCAACCCACATCATTGTGTAATATGCATCTACATAAAATGAGATTCTGACTAAGAACTCCCTGGTCTGAATGCCTGGTCCTGTTTCTGCTCTTGGGAACCAGCCATGGAGCGAGTAGACCACAGGACTGCTCAAGGGTTACATGGTAACTCCTCACACATGGAGTTTGCTCTCAAGAGCTAAGGTCCTAGCAGAACTGGCTGTGAGAAGTCACGGCTGCATATTCTTGGCTGCCAAACATCCACATTTGTTGGCAGAAACCATGATAGGCCCACTGGTGTTCTGGTATGAGAGGTCTGCTCTGCCATCCCTGTAATATTTTGGGAACAGTTTGGGTTGGGGAGTCTGTGGGGATGTGGAACAGACAGATCCTGGCATGGAACACAAACTCTCAGTGTTCCCAGGCCAGAACATTTATTCTGCAAGTCACTGCTAGATAGCAGGATCCTCTGATCAGCAAAATCCCAGTGGGAGGCATGCTGGCTAGGAGCAGATTGTTGGTGCAAGTCTTTGAATTCCTTCCTGTGCTTCAGGTCACTGAAGACACTTCAGGAAGCACACACAAAGCAATAGGCACAAACCCTAGGCTGCAAGATATTTCTTGCTCCTACCAACCCAAGAGACGATACCAAAATAGAGTTGTTCTTATTGTGTCTATGGGAGGCAGAACTTGACGTTTAAAGCAATCTTACAGAAAACTCTGGGCTTTATCTTCCCATGACACTGGGGACTAAAGGCCTTATCCCTTTGCCTCCCAGGTTTCCCATCCTGGGAAGAGTTCCTGAGCATACAGCAACACACACAGCTTGTGTGAAAAGGCCTGCCATGGGGGCAAGCGCTTGACTCAGAGTCCAATTCAAGGTGACATCCATCACTTTTAGTAAAAAAAACCTTAATTTATGAACCCTCCTACACTGGTGAGACAGAAGTAAACAACCTTTACTCCCTGTGTCCTTCACAGACATGGCACTGTTCAAATACCACAGGAATCTGCAAGCAGCTGGACAGGATAAGTTACTGTGCCTGGTTTCCCCAGGCCCTCTGGCTTCTACTGTCATCGCCTGCTCAGACATGCCAGACCTTGAAAGAGTTGTGTACAGGCCTATGGAAAGTCCCTCTGTGACATGGAGAAGTCAGGTATTGGCCCCTTTGGGGGTGTAAATCAGAAAGAGAGGAAGGTGGAGAACTGGTCCAACTGTGGTGGTAGAGATGGGGTGTACAGAGATGCCTTGGGCCCTGTGTCAGCATTACACAGGTAATTTCTGGTGCAAGGACAAAAGCAGGGGAAGACAGGATGACACATGCACCCTGACGTGCCGAAGCTTTCTCAGGACAATTCTCTGTACTGCAGCTTGCATAAAGTTGGTGATCCAAGTCTGTCTGGACTGCACTGCTATCCCCAAGCTGCAGCCCCTGAAACACTACTGCAGGCCCCTGGGCCTCCTGCGTCAAGCTAAGATGCTTCCCCTTGCTCTTACGGTCACTGGCCATGAGATACCACTGAGCACATTGGCCATAAGCTAGGCCACTAAGCAAAACTGTGTCCTGTCCTCTGAGGACATGCAAAACTAGTCATGAGACACATGATGCTTATAACACACAAAGGCCATATCAGCATCTAGGAGATTACTTAGCACAAGAAATCCATGGATCTAGACGAAAAAAAAAGAAAAAAGAAAGGCTCACATGCATTTCCAAGCCAGAATGGTCTTGGGAGGTAAGGAAGGGGATACCTGGGGTGAAGAATTCATTTCTCCTGCACATGGGGTGTCTCTGCCCTGTACCGCTCACCCCAATCTTTGCAGCGGTATAGTTCGGCAGGACCACAACCCTGGGAGAGTGGGCTGCTCTGAGCCCTTCTCCTCCAAGCCATGTTTGTGTCAGCACGCCCATCAGTTTGAGCTGCCCAGCCTCTGCAGGCCTGCAAGCTTGTGAACTACCCTTGTTTTTTTTTGTTCTCTGTTCAGGAATCTTTGTTTCTCCAGTCCTTGTCCCCCAAGAAAAGCTCTGCTGAACTGTTCTCTTACCCTCTTACGGCACTTTTTCCTGAGAAGAAAACCTTTTAAGTGTGATAATCAATGACTGTCCTCGATCCAGAAGGTATATGACAGGCCCTGTCAATTCACATCTGATTTTCTATACCTGAACACAGTTTATCATGCTGTGATTTCATATACCAGCCAGGACTCATGAGCTGAACAGGCTTCCCCTCTGCCATCCCCAGCCTTCCAGACCAGGCTGAAGCAAACTGTCGCTCCTGTTGCTGCACAACAACCAGCCTGGCCACCGCAATGCCAGAAACAGCAGCACGCCTGGTACCAGCGGGAATGCACTGTGAACACAGAGGCTGGTCTTGCGTCCTTACCTCTTTCCCATCAAGTGTCACTCCCACTTTGGGTAACCTCTGAGTGCTTATGGATTTATCCACCTCTGGGAAAATCTTTCTGCATCTTCTCTACACTCCTACCTGCTCCTAGAAGCACCCTTCTCTCTGGATGCTGCACACTTGTTTTGAAGACTTGGACATTTTGGAAGAGGTATCCACTTATCCCAGTACAGGCAACAGAGTATGTGTATTAATTTAATGTATTTTTCATCTCAAAAGATGATTACTCAAAAGACATTTATCGTCAAGGCACTATGAAGAGGCTTTAAAAGAAGAGACAACATACCTGCAGGTTCTTCTGTGCTGCTGGCTGCAGTGGTGGGAGGAGCGGCAGGGATCTCTGCAGGAAAGGGCAAAGCAGGCAGGAGAGGAGAAAATATAAAAGAAGGAGGTGTTAGTCCAGATCCCAAGAGCCTGGGCCATGCATACACCACATTTGCCCTTCCTAACCACATCTACAATCAAGGTGTGATTGTAGTCTTGCAAGAACCTTAGAAGACTGCACAGACTTCCACACCAGACATACACATGCTAGAGAATTATGCCTCCCAAGTGGGTGTGGAGAATGGTATTTTACACCAAAAATTGTGTCTTGTGGCTAAAAATAACAGGAATGTGGCTAGGTGATTCCAGATTTCTCCAGCTACTATCATACAGCTAGCCAGCTAACTGATGTGGTGCCAGAGCCAGCAAATGCTGTGGTGTACGCTTACAACCCGCTGCAATTGCTAAATCAAATAGTTTAGTTTATCCACCACAGTGACGATGTGCTATTGCAGGGGCTTGGAGGGTGCACAAGCCAGGCAGTGCAGTACAACTGATGACTGTGACGCGTCCAGCCCCAGTGGAAAAAAAGGAAAAGGGCACTTTGCTGCCTTGCGCTATCCTGGGGTGTCCCTCCCTTCCAGCTGGTGTTTCCGTTCACATCTGAGGAAGTGCTATCTACATCCCACTCCTTTTCTGTGAGATAGGATGCAAGTAAAGTGTTGCATCTATTCTCTGGGACAGAAATGTTATCATCTCCCACATTTAAGGGAAATTCAAATATATCTGCTGCCAATGCAGTGGCCCCTGGTTTTGATTTTGGGCGGGCTTTGTGTACAGAGCTGAAACCGCATAATGTTCTGGATCTTCATGCCCAGTTCTGACTGTGCTTGTTGATGTCAAATGGGATGGGTTGCAGATGGAGAACGTTATATGGTCCCAACTTCAGCAAGATGATCTGTTTTTCCCCAGTACACATATGCAGCTCTCATTAATGACATCTTTTGCATATTCAGGGCTCAATGCTGCGATTTCTGTGCATCCATAGGAAACTGGGTGGGGGAACAGCCTACCAGTCAAAATCCCTTGTCTGATTTTGAAAGTGGAATTTAGCCACGAGAGAATCAGAGCAGCTGGTGGCCAGTATCTGCCTCCATCTGTGCTCGCGTGGCTCCCTCAGGAACCCACCCAGCCGCAGAGGCACGGCGTGCCTAGGTCTGTCTGCATTGCAGTGACTGCGACTTACATGGGTGCAAGCCCAATTAGCGTTACATGACTTTTTGCATTGCTCACCCTCATGCAATCCAAGCCAGGCAGCAAGCCCATGTGAGATGCCCGGTCTGTAATTTGGTGGTAGCTGAACAGCCAGCCCAACCGTGCCGAAGCTGGTGGTTTAACGGGTGTTCATGCCTGCCAGTGTGGGCTGCAGTGGAGGCAGACCTGACATGCAGTCTTGATCATTCCCTGTGAAGTGATTTTTATGTGGCCATAAGTCTCTGGGGCAGGGAAAATATAAGCAATGGTAAATCAGAGAGTCACTGTGCTCTTGCTGAGAAGGTGGATAGACTCACGCTATGTATGTTGTATCGGCACTCTCCTAGTCCCAGATGTGACAGCAGTGTGGATAGGGGTGGAAAGCAAGTGCCCTCTGCTATGCATGTATAAAATGTGTGTGTGTGTGTGTGTGTGTGTGTGTGTGTGTGTGTGTGAATTACACATACACCCACATAGGATATGCTGACTGACATTTTTCAAGGATGAAAATGTGCTCTTTTTCTTTTTCTTTTTTTCTTTTTTTTTTTAAGATGAGAAAATCATGAGTGGCCCATATGTTCATTTTAACTGCATTGACCTCATATAGTCAGCATCAAACTCCCAAGAACTGTGCAGTGACTTTATAGGCAGGCTGCAGCATTAAAGTTCTTTGAAGCACATTTCTATGAAAAGCTTTGGCCTCTTGAAAAAGCTATTTTATAGTGACAAAGAATTGAACCCAATAACAGGAAAAAAATTCCTGTAGGAGCAGGGGCTGAGAGCTGTGGGGCAGCAACATCTCGCGTGGGTGCCAGGCAGGCAGTGGGACCCCGACCTCCTCCCCGTGCAGGGCAGCGCTGCCAGGCTCTCACGCTGGCGCGCAGCCTCGAGCCTGCTGATTTGGCAGCTGGCATGAGCGCAGCCCCACTCCGAATGCCTGGTTTGATCATGTTGAAATCCTGTGTCTGTCTTTATTTAGTGCAATGAATCCCAAGGGAGGTGATGCAAGGAACAATTTACCCTCTGATTTACCATGGCCCTGGGGGAACGATTAATGATAAACCTTTGCGCATACTTGCTGCAAAGCATACCGGAGCCGTGACTGTAGCATCTTGGGGAAACAGGCATCTGGTCTGAGCTCTTGCCGTCCCATTGCGACATGGGGAAGAATGAATCTCAAGTGACCAAAAACCACCGTGGAATGCATGTTTGCTTCAGTAAGAGAAGGTGGAGAAAGGCTATCTACCCCACAATTTGGCAACGGCTGCCCTGTGAGGCAGACACTGGGGGTGGACAGTGCTGGAAGAGATCGTGGGTTTCTGGCAAAGACTTGATTCTTTCAACCTTCACCTTTCTTTTCCTGCTGGGCCTTTTTTCCCCTCTTAACAGCCTGCGAGGCAGTCTTGGCGGGGAGCAGCCCTCGCTTCCCAGCCTGCCTTGTGCACTGTAATTTTGATGCATCGTTTCAGTGAGGCAGGTGGAGAAATCTAGCGTGATGCGTGTGAGCCCCTGAATGAGCCAACAACWGCAAAAGCAGCAGGCGCGGAGAGGAGCACTTGGCTAAAGCGTGTTTTGCCCAGGCATCAAATGCTCAGCAGGACGGGTTGCCGTCGAGCCTGAGTGGGTTCAAAGGGGGTCAAATGGGAACGTGGAGTTTTGCAGAGGAAAATGCGGTGGTGGAGAGACTTCGGGAGCCGCGCCTGCTGCTTGTTGCTGTTGTTTTAAGAGCAGATGGAAAAAGCAATCTTGAGAATGCAAACTAAAAAGCAAAACTAAGGAACCAAGCAGCAAAACAGCCCGTGCTTCTGGCTGGATTGTGTGAGTGTAACACACCAGTTAGCAGCCTAGGTGCTATCATCAGCTGCGTAATTATGACAGTGGCTCCATCAAAYCAGCAGCTTCTCGGATTTGAGCTCTGTGCCATTGCAGCATAGCCTGATTTTGGAAAGAAATTTTGCTTATAGTGATTTGCCACAGGATCCAGACCTGATAAGGTACCACAAAGCAAATGCGCTCTCTGGGCACCTCTGGGGTCTACAAAGTGAAATCACAGATTTCTTGAGGGTTACCAGCAAATTCGGCTGTAGATGCACTCACACAACCTACCCAACATGACAAATGAGCTACATGGAAGCCAGGGTTGTATTTTGGATGTATATGTGCCCATTTTTGCCAGTGTGCCCGGCTGGGATTCTCCGACAGCTCCTTCCCCTGCTCACTAGCCATGGGCACATACGCAGCCCGGGGTTAGTAGTCTCACAGCCCAGCAGAGCAGCAGCTGAGCGCGTGTGCATTGCTCCTGTGGGTTGTGTTAAAGGTTAATTCCACTGTGCTACAGACATGGAAAAAGCAGTCCACGTACTTATGCAGGGGGCAATGGGCGATCGGCTTTGCTGGTAGCCTTTGGCACATCGATTGCATGTGATGCCCGTCACGCCGTCTTTACAGGGACACTGGCCCGTGGTTTGGTTACAGGTTTGGCCCGCGGCGCCCACGGGGTGGCAATCGCATTCTGTGGGGGGAACACACAACAAGAGGGTCAGTGCAGGAGACGAGAGCAAAACCCAACGACGTGGTGGTAGCGGCAGCTCGCGGCAGGGAGGACAAGATGAGCTGGGCTGCTGCCMAGCGCAAGGCGGCTGCTCTGGCAGCTCTGGTTCCACCTTCTCCACGAATGTGTCCTCCAGCCAGCAGTCACACTCACCTGAAACAAAGGTGGCATTTGGCAGAGGGGGGTTCAACAGCTACCACTTGGGTGGAAAGGTGATGGGGGTGGCCCAGCTGCAATTAATCCCACTGAGGAGACAGTAGCGGGTGTGGGGACATATTTCTTCGTCAATACTCCTTGCTCTGGTGGCCTGTACCTGCCTATCTGACCTGGGGTTGCAACGTGGGGAGTCTGAGGCTCTGCTCTGAGGACACCCCACCATGGCTGCTGCAACAGCAGCATCCCAAAAGTGCTGGGAAAGAGGTCGCAGGACTTCAGGAGTGAGGGGACCAGACAAGGCGGCAATGTGGCAGGACTCGGCGAGCTGCAGTGCCAGCTGCCCCCGCTCCCAGCCGGCTCTGACCCCCCTGCACGCTCCCTGGACCAGTGTCGGGGCATAGGGAAGAGGTGCAGAATCAAGGAGTGTTTCAGTGCAAGAGATCTCAGGCAGGAAGCAATTGCTTTCAGGGAYGTTCTGAATTCATTTCACGTCCGATATGAAAAACCTCTTTTCAGCGCTGTTGCTCGAGCCCTTTCCCTGCTGAGCAGCATCCCTGGCAGCTGGTGGTGCGGGCGCAGGAAGGAAATGCCCTTGTGGGTTGCACACAGACTGGAGGACCTGCTGTTCCTGGCCAGATGGATGGAGGCTTGACTGCGGAGCTGGGCAGATGTGAAGGGTTTGGCAGGGGATGTAAATACTGCACTTGAAATCATTCACCATCTCATTTCCCACAGTGGGACTTACCGGCGCAGCTGTTTGTTAAAAAAAAAAAAAAAAAAAAAAAAGCATTGGGGGCCTGTTATCATCACTGCTCCAAAAGGATTATGGCCTCGCACATTTGTTAACAGCCCTGATTTCTAAGAGCTGCGAGCTCTGTGCCAGACTGTGGTCTGCCCCTGCTGAGCTGTGGCAGGGAAAGGCAAGAAAGCTTTCCTTTTCTTCTGCAGCATCCTCAGGATGGAGCCAGCCAGAACCCTGCCTGGGGAGCACTGATCCCTCTCTCCCCAAATCCCTCGTGGATGCTGGTTGCCAAAAAGAGGATTTGGGGGAAAACCCTCCCCCCTTCCTTGCCGAAGACTGAATAGGCCTGGAAGGGGGCTAGTCTGTGGGCAGGAGACCTGCCCGAGGGCCTCCAGGAGCTCCAGCTGCTGGGCATGGCTTTCAGACACCCCAAAATCCCCCCGTAGGAGCATGCTGCTCCCATGAGGGTTGGCGCTGAGGGCTTGCACACTCCTGAGATGCTTGCTCTGGGTCTGAGACACATTACATCTGTCCCATTTGGGAACAGCATCTCATATCCAGCTGTTCCTTGTGCCTGGTGCTGAAGATCAGATGTCGCTCCCCATCTTTTGTTATTTTCCTGGCCAGCTGGACCAGGACCACATACCACTGCCCATCAAAATGCCCCAGGCAGCCGGGAACATCTCTTTGAAGCTGTGCCACTGAGCGAGGGGCCCAGGAGGCAGAGGGCTGGGTGATGGTGGGGAGAGAGGGAAGGGGAGTGGATTTCTCACTGGGACATGGATACGTCCCTCTGGGTGTCCCCATTTGCATGCGTTGGGGTGCCATGTCGGGCCTCGTGGCCCTGCTAGCTGCAGGCTCCTGCTCGCCCCTGCCAGCACCTGCTGTGCAAGGCTCTCCCTTCTCCCTGGGAAGGTGTGCGACTCAACCGAAGGCCTGCTGTTGTGTGCCAAGGACTGATGTTTCCAACYGTCCTGAAGGGCAAATAGTGGGAAAAAAATTGCAAGTGAAGAGATTTGCAGCCAGGAGAGTGTGGCCGAACTGCCCCCTGGTACCACCAGGTGCTGCTGGTGCAGATGTGCTTACTGTGGATACATCCCAGCCATGCTCACTGCCACAGTGCACAGCTCATCCCGATACACGGCCAGAGCATCCTTCTCCAAGCCCTGCCCCCATCACAGCCCTTCTTTGCCCATCCTGCAACTCCAGCTCTGGGCTCTGGCTGCACCGCACAGAAAGCAGCCCCGACCTCCAGGTGACAGCAATAATGTCGGAATCCAGAAGCCCTGGCAAATTCTTGCAGTTATTCCTAGTTACAGTCCTCGTGTGCCAATACAAAGCCATCCCTCTATCCCACTCACTGTCACCAGTTTGCTCCTGCTCACTCCCCCAGCGTCTCCCAGTTTGACCTGTTTTGCCTGCTGTGGGTTACTGGGCAGCACCTCCTAGGCTGGTCCAGCRCCGCAGGTTTTGAACTGTGCAGGGAAATCCCCCTGCACTAGGATGATGYGAATACTCATTCCCTTCTCCGTGGCCGGGGTGTCATGTCCGGAGGGTAACCCAGCGGCCAGGTGAGATGGGAGAGAGGTGAGAGCATGAGCAAATTGCCTGGCCCTCAGGTTCCAGCAGAGCTACACAGAAAGAAACGGAGTCTTGCCAAAAAATGATCATTTTTCATACRGGAGGGTGGGGAGGGAAAGCTTTTGCCGCTCTTCTCCTCCCCTAACACTTCTGATTTGGGCTTTTTGATTAAAAGTCCTATTCTCCCACCTATGCCTCAGCCGCTTGAAAACCTGGATGTAGTAGAAAACGTGATTTTCCGTCAAACTTATCAGTTTGCACTGGAAACTTTTAAACAGCTCCTTTTTAACATTAAATCAGTGTGGTTTGTGATGAGCACAGAGAGCAAGGCGAAGTGCTCTTTTAGGTATGAAATGCTGCAAACTACAGCCACAAGAGATGGCTCAAAAACTGCTGTGGGAGAGGAAATCAAAGCACAGTGAGGAAAAGCTGGAAAAAAGCTAAAAGGAACAGGAAGGAAAAGAGTTAAAGAGGAGAGACCAGGAGACAGGACAGGGAGCAGAGAGGCAGGAGTTAAAATGAATGTGAGCAAAGCAGGGAAGGGTTACACAAGAAAAGGCAAAGGGCAGGAGGAGCGGAGAGGAACATGCCTCATGTTACATGCCGTTCCCCTCTGGGGCTGCGTGTGCTGCTTTCAGGCATCGCCTGCAAACCCCCATCCTGTGAGTAATCCTCACCCAGGCGAATGGATTCCACTGATTTCAGTGGGACCATGCTGATGAAAGAGGGAAAAAAGAAAAAAAAAAAAAAGAAAAAAAAAGCCTTTGCGATGAGTAAGATTTGCAGAATCAGGCTCTTGGAGGACAGGCGCGGGTCTGCAGAGCGCTGAGCTCTCTTTTGGACACCACATAAATAAATGGAAACGCTGCTTCCTTCCCTCATGAGGTAATGCCTCGGCACAGCTTGTCCAAAGCTGCCGTGGCTATTTTCACAGCCGTGTCTGTCTGAGGTTTTCTACTCTCTCCCCGTTGGGAGCCGGATGCCCGCRAGGGCTTTGCAGTGAGGGCGTTAACGGCGTCCCCGCGGGCACACATGACATGCCCAAGGTTGCAGAGCAATTGAGTGCCAGAGCTGCAAATCACCTGTSCTTCATCCCAGGGCTGTGCCAATGCTCCATGGGAGACACCCCCATCTGATAGTGGAGGGTTCCCTCCGAGGTGCCATAGGGCTCCGTGGGCTTTAGGATGTGCTTTTTGTAACCAGTCCCAAACTCTTGTTAGCAGCATGAGGTCACACTGCCAAAACGCTCAGGACCCTGAATGTCCAGGACGACTGCAACATCCTCAAACATGTGAACCCATTTTGGCTTTTCTATCTTCCAGAAAACCCTTTGAATCAGCAGCAACTCAACTCTTCTAGAGTGGGGAGGTAGGAACTGGCCCAAAGAGTGCCTGCAGATGTACATACATACTTGTGGTCCCTATCCCGGAGGAACTGAACCACTGCCAGCAATTAGAAGCAATTAAAGGCAATTTGCAGTTCCTTGGCCAGTGCAAACACTTGCAGCCAGCAATTACAGGCTCTTCTCGTTCCCCAGCAATGAAGTAGCTGAGCTGCTGGTGGTTAATGCTAGTTTTTCTAGCATGATTCAAATTCCTTTGGGTTGTAACCCCAAATTGAGGAAAGAATACACTATAATCACAAAGGGGATGTGATTAGTGCAAACACCTTTTTGGCATTCTTACTGACAATGTGTCATGGACCTTTTGAACATGTTTTCATGCCCATACTTTCCACAGATGCAAGTGTTTGTCCATAACTCACTGCGATGCAGAATATCCGCAGTCCCCAGCACCAAGTGAAGCAGAGACCATGAAGCAGCAGAGCTGAGAATTCATCACGAATTGCAGAAAGAGGGTGCCTGGGACGTTGTTAGAGATAGCAAGGGGGATAACACCTGACTTTGCTTCTGTGACCTCATGCCTTGCACAAAAGGATCATTCCACAAAGGAGGATGCACTGCTCAGGTGAGCATGTTGGGAGAGGAGCAAACAAGAATGGTTTTGATGCAAAAAAATTGTATGTCTTTAATCTATTAGTTCACACAGCAGCAGGTAGAAGACAAGCAACTGCAATGATTTAGTAGCTCTTTCAGAAAGTCTTTAAGAAAAACTTGTGGTAAGTATTTGTGGCAGTGATGACCAGGAATTACCAGTGAAAAATAAAGTTCTTTCATGCTTAAGAAACTGGCTATGGAGCAGAAAACAAGAAACAGGTGCATATGATTAGCTTTTAATGGGGAATGAGGGTAGCAATTCAGTTGCCTCTGTCCACAAAAGCTGGTTTCTCTTATAGGACATCAGTCACCTGGAAAGCAAGGAGGTAACAGCATTTCTAGATGACCAACTTCATTTTGGCTAGCCAAGACTTGAGAAGACAGTGTAGGTCTTCTATGAGACCAGTCCAAGCTGACTTAACGGGTGATGGAGTAAGAGATAAAAGCCAACACACAGAAGGATGCATAATTGGAAGAAGTGAGCAGAATGGTTCATACACACTGAAGGGTCCYAATTAATTGTAACCACTCCAGAGAAAGATCTAGGAGTCAATGAAACATCTGGCTGATTGCAATGGAGCTCAGAAGAGCAAACAAGATAGGCTGTATTATGAAAGGGGTAGAGAGTAACACTGAATATAATATCATGACACTATAGAAATCAATAGTGCATCCTCAGCTGGGAAACCGGAGTGAAAGGCACAGAGAGGCACCCATCTGAGGGTGATGGAAAAGATTAGAAGAGCCTTGCCAAGAGACGATGGAGGGCTGCCAAGTAATGCACTGTGCAGAGAAGGTCAGACAGGTGCTCCTCTTCACTGGTCCTTAAAATACAGGAACAAAGGGACATTCAATGAATTTAAAAGGCAACCTTTTTCAATGATAAAAGGAAATGCTTCTTTGCACTGCACGTAATTAACTTGTAGAACTCAGGCTACGAGACACCATGGCAAAGACCCAACAGGATTAGATAGGCCTATGAATGAGAACATCTGTAGTTACATTAGCTGGGATTAATATATATACGGATATAAGCACTCCAAGCCAGCTACTAACTGCCTGCAGTTAGGAAGAAATTTCCCCTGGGGGCAGGCTATTGCAAAATTGTCTGCTGTAGAGTTTTATATCTTTGTCTGAAGCTTCCAAGACAAGCCACTATTATATGCATGCATCTGGAGAGACAGACCATTGTCTGCTAGAGCATAAGCAATGGTACTTTTTATGTTTCAGCTGACATTTGGATGGTTTGGGACTAAAAAGTCTGAAAGCAAAACTTGAGACTGTTCATGAAAGGATGCAAAATTCCCTGGTAAAGTGTTTTAACTTGCGGGGATCTATCTGGCTTTCTGAAGGTTGACAAACAGCATGACAAAAATGCAAATATTGTTCCACCCTTAAATTTTGGTCAGAAGTATTCCCAGCTGCTAATCTTCCTCCTGCCACATGTGTTGAAAGGTAAACAGAGGAACAAATCTCCAGGATTAGCTCTCATCAAGTGCGATGTTTTTTAGAGAAGGTATCTGAAAGGACCTGCATTTTTTGAGAATTAGCATCTTCCTGTTTTCAAGGAAGCTGTTTCCTTGGAAGTTTTTCAGGATGATGAAAAGTCCATTTGACCACACAACAGCAGAAGAAAAAAAGGCTTGATTTCACTGTGTGTCTAGATTTCTTCATGTCACAGTGTATCTGCAGTGATAGCATATTGCTTGGGATGTCCAGATTTAAAACCCAGTGATTGAATGATTTGCACTGTGCAGCACATTGAGCAGAAAAACAGCAATGAGTTAAACTGAAAAAAGTTTATCTTCATTTGCAATAATCGTTGATTAAGGTTCTTGTTCAGAGAAAGATCCTTCTTCAGGAAATCTTGCTCATTTTTAAGTATGAACTTAAGCCTCATGTAGCCAATGTGGCTTAGGTCCATATTATATTTAACAATATTCTTAAATGCTTTTCCAGAATCATGGCCAAAATTGCCTCCTTTTTCTTGCTTTCCTTCTTTCCTCCATAAATGCCAGCTAGAGTAAAAAAGGCAGCTACAACAGCTTTCTACTGGAAAATGCACCAAAATCAAACTTCATGTGTGAAAGCTTTGATTTGAACAATATTTTTAATAGAAAAATGTCAAAGCAGATCAATTTAAATTTGCCTGTTGCTTCAATAATGCAATATGCATCATCTTGATGCAGTAAACATATTTCACTTAGTCTTATGTTTAATATTTAGAGGTATATTTCAGATATTATTACTTAACCATGTCTCTGGGTTGTTCTTTTTTTTTTTTTTTTAATGCTATTCTGTGTTTAGTTCAAAAGTTTAGTTTAAATCTTGATTCTAGGAAATGTGTCTGGCTGGCTAACTCAAGGTATGTTGAACTCCTGGGGTGCGCACCCTTGCCCTCCCGTCGCTGTAATCCACATAAAAGGTGATCCCAACCTTGAAGCTCAGCTCGCCACTGTCCTGAAGTCCTGACTTTGTCAGGCTTTTGCAGCAAATTTCTTTTGGCTTCTGTGTTTGGAGAAACAATTTGAAACAAGCAGCGTTCCTTCCTTTGGAGGCTTCACCAAGTTAGTTTGGCCATGGGTGTTGTCTGAGCTCTTGCTGCACCTGAGCAGTTGCAGGGAGGCTTATGCCACTCCTGCAGGGATGGGTCAGATGGTGTTTAATGGCAAAGCATCTTGACCACACAAGATCCCACAGATTTATGCTGTGGTGAAGGAGTAGGGGAAAACTGGCATTCAGTGTGTCCCCTGGCCTCCTCCTGGGTTGTGTTGCTGCATCCGACTGCAGCCATGGTGCATGTTGCCCCATTTATTTTTCCATTGGAAAATGTCAATTCTGATCAAAGATGCCCACGGGCAGGTATGCAGGCACAGAGCAGCTCTGGCAGTGGGATGCAGTCTCCAGGCCCTGTGTCTACGCGTCTCTCAAATCAAGACAATGTTCAACCCGCTCATTTGGAGCGGGGGAGATGGTTGCTTCTTGTGTAGCTGTACCATGATGAAGGGTTGCTTGGAGGAGAAAGAGAAGACTGGAAAATACTTTCATTTAGATTAAAAAAAGTAAACCACTTTTTCTGTGCTGATGCATTTTTAGCCTGGTTCCTAAGGAAATGAAGTTTCTACAAGCATATTCTCCCACTAATAATATTTCAGTCAAATCTGGCAGCAGAGCAAAAGTATCAGAGATAATGAGGTTGCCACAAGCCTCATGAAACTAGGTGGCTGCATAGATGAGAGAGAAACCCTGGAAATAGCTCAAGAGGGGGAACCTTTCAGTGTGTGCACAGCCTTTATCAGACAGTAAAGAATCCACAGAGAGGAGAGATATTCTAATGCCCTAAATGTCTGAGAAAAATTGTAGTAAAAACTCCTGGGACACAAATCCAGGGGTCACTGATTTTTTTGATGTTCAGAGAACTATATGTTTAACTGGAAAATATCTTTCCCTTTTTTTTTTTTTTCTAATGAGAAAAAAATCTTTTCAATTTTATTATGCTTAATATCAGAAAAAGATACGCTGAATGACCTGGACTGAAATTTGTTTTAATGTTCAATTCTTGACAGTTTGGAGGATTTGTCACTCTCTATAACTGATTTGAAACAGGAAATTATCTCAACAGTTTGAAAATATTTATGAGGAAGGCAAATTATTCCCTTCCTTTTTTCTGTCTCAGTGACATTCAAAAGTCTGGGTATGCAAATGAACTCAGCARTTCTTGTTCTGAGCCTCAGACCTATGATGGAGAACTGTTTTTTTGCAACAGTGGTGCAAATTCCCCTCTATTATGTCTCACACCAGGTACTCTGTCACTTCTGAAAGCCACAGTCCATATCTGCCCTTCAAAACTACTTTTGGATCTGTTTCTGCTGARAAAACAAACCCAAACTTGAGAAAACCACAGTTTTGAAAGTTGTAGGCCCCAGACTTAAGATGTAATTTTCAGAAATGCAGAAAACTCACAGCTCCTGTCAGGAAATCAATATTGTCTAAACTTTCCCGAAAAATTAGATCGTTCAAATACCTAGCATGGCTTTGGGACTCAGCCTGGAGATATCTCTTGGACAGTTTTYCAAGCTGCAGTAGTGGTGGAGAAGTCAAGGTTCCTTCTGAGGTCTTCAGCCAAACCTCCTCCAGTGACATCTCGGCCTCTCTGAAGTAAGCAGAGCACCTTGCACCCACCACACTGAGCCCAGGACGTCTCTGGCAGTTTCTAGTACGGCTCCTTCTCTTTCTGGAGACCTTTTGCATGCTGTTTCAGTTCAGTCCTTCCTGCTCTCCTGTCGTAAAAGAAATGAGAGCTATCTCTTTGCCACCAAGATGCATCTCAGGTTAAACCAGCTCTCTTTGCACTTTCCTTTTCCTGGGAGCTCCTGCTTTGGGTCCCGGTTTGGCTCTGTTGAACAGGAGAAAGTGCTGGCGGGAGTCCAGCGTGGTGCTTTCCACAGGAGGGTGTCTGGGAGAGCTCAGCCCTTGGCACCTTGGAAGGCACACATGTGCTTTGCTGCTGCGCCAAGACCCGATCGGGGAGCTGGGGACATTTCCGATGCGAGGGGGCGCATGCCGGTGCCGGATGCTGGCCTGGAGAAGCCGAGCGGACGTATCAGAGTGACGCATGGAGATTTGCGCTGGAGGTCAGGCCCTGTCCCAGCGCGATGCTGTCTTGTTTATGTCCAGATGTCTTCCCAGTCTGTTTGAAGATATGTCAAAGGCCCCTTCTGCACCTCCCCTTCCCTAAACTAGGTCTGTTTTAAATTTTACTTTAAATGTGAGTTAGTCTCTACCAATACCAGGAAGTCCAAAAGAAGATGTTCCTAGAAGGGAGGGAAGCTTTGCTGAAAAGAGCTTGGGAAGTGTCGACGTGGCTTTCTAGAGGAGACCGGGGGGCCCAGGCATAGAAACAGCTCCCGCTTTCCTGACGAAGGCAGGGAATGCTGACATTCCTTTGGAACTGCCCGGCTTGGTGGATGAAAGGACCTGTCCCTGTTGAAGAGTAAGGGCTTGCAGAGGGGTCGAATCATGCAGAGAAAGCGCCTGGGTGGGAGCAATATGTGAAATTATTGACTTCCCTGGAGCTTTAAGACAGCTGCAGCTTAAGCATATTTTTGGCATTGAGGTGAATTGTTCTGATGTTATCACCAGGCACAGWCAAGCCTCTCTCTCTCTTTCTTCTTTTTTTCCTCTCTCGCTCTTTTTTTTTTCTTTTTTTGGTTAATGAATTTGTAGGCCAACTTCTGGAGACCGTAGTGCACCAGAGCACAGACATGTGTGCTCTGTCTAGGATGCGAATGGCAGAGCTTCCTCACAGAGACCGATGTCCCTTGCTATTCCCTGGAAAGGGAGGATCCCACAGGTCCTCTCCCCTGTGCTCACTCGCTCTGAGCATGCAGGTTTTGATTCAAGACTGCCTCAGATTTATTCCACTGAAATCAAATGTCTGTTTAAATGCTGCTGTATGCTGGGGGGGGCAACCTTGATTGGAAGCCAGAGAGAGAGAAGAAAGTCAGCAATGAATTTGCTAGGAAGATCAGACAGCGGCATTTTACCCTTGTTCCAGATAATTTGCACAGAAATGCAGAACGAGCACCAATGCTGGAGCACTTCCAGGTACTCAGAGGTGCAAATCACCCTGAGACAAGTTGAAAAGTATGAAGACTTCGATAAACAGGGGTTACAAATGTGAATTCGGGGTTGATAGTTGTGGTTCCTAAATGCTCTGGGGCACAGACCCCAACAACCACACATGGTAGTATCCTCACACGTTGGGTGGAGGTGATGGAACAGCCCTCGGCTTGGAGACGAAAGGACTGCACAGAGCTCCTGACATTTGGTTCGTTCCTTGCTGATGGCTCACGTAGATTAGATTTAATTAGACAGTCCTTGGAATTGGAACGCATGCATGAAAGGGAGAACAGGACTGAAGGTTGGCAAATAGAGTCCCATCTGTTTTGAAACAATTAGAAAGTGTCTCAATAGCTGCATTGAGCCACAGGAATATTCCACCGCTATGATGCAGCAAACTCTTCCTGCTCTGGGTCACACATCAGCGGTTGCTTAGCTTTAATTAGATGCTTAAATGTCGTTAAAATCACATATGTGTAAAAGCTGGCATGACCACATAGAGGTGTTTCATCAAGCTGGAGTATTCATTAGAAAAAAAAAAGTCACTCCTTTTCCATGCTTTTGTGCTACAAACTCAAAATATTTTAAGAGTTTCTGTAATAATTGTGTCCCTTTTCCAGGTTGGGACCCTTCCAGCCCAAGTGGGTGAATGGTGTAGCCCTGCCCAGGGACACGGAGGCCCTCCGTGTGCCTTGGAGGTGGCTGTACTTTATGGTAGACACACTCAGGCCTCCTGTGAGATGTGGTGCCTGCTCTGCATTGCTCCAGGACATTTCCAAGGACAGTGCCTGTGCACACAGGACAGATTAAAGATGCAATTCTATGAACTTTCTCAGATTGGTCTGTGTGTTCCTGGGAGTTGCTGATGGCAAGTTTTAGATGTAGAAACATAAACCAGCACTCAACACTTGTAATAATATCAATACAAAGAGTTATGTGGCCTTTGGGAACAGGGTGACTGAGGCATAGCCACTAACAAACGCAGTATAGAAACATAGCTAGAAAGTTAATACAGCAAAGGAAGAGCATGCCCTAATGAGAAAATAAAGTCTGTGTTTTACAGATCAGTGCCATGAATGTCTGGGCCTTTTCCAGTGTTTTACAGATCAATGCCATGAATGTCTGGGCCTTTTCCAGTGATGTCATTTTTCAGAGATGACCAAGTCTTGATGCAAGAACTTGATCCAAATCCTGCCAGCACTAAGGGCTGGCTCCTCTCTTATCTAAATGGTAGCTCCAGTTGGTCTTCAAAGAAGAAGAATAGATGAAAAGGAAGGGAAGGAATCTTGATAATGAAAGGCAACTCCTTCAGTGGCATTCATAGACCATATTGCCTTGGACTTCATTGTGTGAAAACACACAAGCGGGACTAGAGATGGGGATAAATACAAGGCTGCTGTGGGGACAGAAACCGTCTCTCTTAGGATGCAGTTCATCTACTTCTAAAGTGGACATCAAGGGTAGATCTAACAAACTGATGTCTAGAAGTGCCTAGTTGCCTGTGGTGATGGGATAGAGTCTGGTGACCCACGTACACAGAGATGTCTCGCTACGATGAGGAAAGGCAGGGACATGAGCCCTGCCAGGAGACATCTTCCAGTGGCCAAGCCAGTCCATGGCATGGCAGGGTAAGTAAGTCCTAATTCCTGCTCAGGAATCCCCCAGACAGTCGCTGGTTGAGGTGTTCCTTTCGGTAGTCCCTGTGCCTTTGGGATATGATAGTTGTGAGCTTGTCTGATGCTCCCAGCTCTGGGTCTTGGACTTTGGGAGCAGGAGATATCTCCTCAGGCTAGAGGGACACTAACTGCCACCTAAGCCTGCAGGCAGCTGGATGCAGAGAAGCACCAACAACGCGGGTCCTCTGCCAGACCACACCATGTCTGCCAACCCACCTCTGGTAACGGTGGCTTTGCCCCGCATTGCAAGGAAAGAAAACACAGGCTGATCCTCCATGTTCTCTCCACATTCTTCATCAGGATGTTGCTTGTAGGAGCCAGAGGAGGACAACAGTGGGAGATCAGTGCGGTGCTGACTGTGGAGCCCCTCCTCAGCCTTTGCTCCTCTTCCTCTAATATGGATTTTACCCTGGCTGCCTATTGCACCCTCAGCTTCTCAGTGAAGCTCCAGGCAGTAGGAACAAGATTCATCTCCCTTAGCTTTAGCCATGTTAAAATGAACTCTGTGCTTTAAGCTGATCAAGCAGCTCCCTCTATAGTCAGTGGAGAGAGACAGGGAACACGTCCCACTGTCCCATCTCCAGGCCTCTAAGGTCATCTCTAGACAGCAGAAGGAGCCATGGGGTCCAGCTACTTTAGTCCACCCCCCTACTCCAAATGCCTGCAGCTGGGTGGGAGGAATCAGCATCCGTACCCATCAAATCCAGGAACTGGAGGTTCATCCCACAGAGACTGCAGTCACTGTCTCTCTGTTTGAACCCAAAGTGTTTCCAAAAAGTAATGTCAAAATCTTATACCTTTGGGTGTACAAGCCAGCGCGGTCAGCTAAGTTGGGAATGCTCTTTTGCATAGGCCAATAATCCTTCAAAACAAATTTAAAATTCTGCCAGGATCACCAAAGATGTGGGGCTGAAACAGCATGGTGGAGGCAGGCAATCCCTTTTTTAACCAAAACACTAAGTCTTAATGAGCGTGATCCCTCCAGGTGCCAAATTCTGCCCCTCCACAATGGGTTTACACTGGCAGCCTCAGCAAAAGTGCATTCACAATGCATATCATTTGTCATCTTTTCATCAAAAAGTGTGTAAATCCTTTCCTCAAAGTGCAGAGTTGTTTTATAGCAAGGCTATAAAACCCTGCAGAGTCTCTGTTCCAATAGAATTACATTAGTGCCAATAATCTGGCAAATATCACGAGTGAATTTAATCAAAAGAACTAACACCAGTGCCGTGATTTATAGCCGCTCATGATGGAATGGAATGGACAGAGGTTTGCAGGACCCAGATGTGAAATTTCACTTGCAACATCATTTGGAGCAGAGAGAAAGTGAAAGAAATGGGAAGCACAGTTTCAGTGGTTTGGGAGCTGTTCAGGCTCTCACAAAAAATCAGTGAGAAAGAACAATCTACCTTTGTTCCAAGTTTTAAAAGATGAGCATTCAACTTTTCACATGTCTGTGTTTTTGTGGCTAAAACTTAAAAAAAATGTCAGGGTGACAGATTGCCAGGAGAGCCCCCACACCTAACGATGTACCTAGGAACCAGATTTCAGGGCAGCTGCCAGAAGGAAGGACCATCCTATTCCTGAGCCCACTGGAAGGAGGCCGCTGATCCCCCACAGCAGAGGACCAGGCCTATCATCAGACTCTCCAGCCCAAGCATACCCTCGTGAGGCCGAGCAGAGATCATTTGTGTAGTCTGACCTCAAAACTCCAGGGGAACCCGAGCCCTTGCTTGAGTAACTGGTGTCTCTCGCTTCGCCTGACCACCCACCAACAGCGGTAATAGCGCTCCTTTAACTTCCAGCTCTGTCCTGGTAGGCTCTGGCACACTCCCAACATTGCCACTTCATGCAATATCCCTGCTCCATCTGTCATTAATTCCTTTTCATGTAGTTTACAGAGTTCATGACATGCTCTGCCTGTTGCATGGCTCTGGGACACGGCATCTCTGATCGCTGATGACTTTTCTTTTTCTGTTTGCAAGAAAATAACTGGAAGTGAACAAATATACAGACAAGCAACATGGCATAACTGCACCACTCTTCGATTAACTACCATCAGGTTAGAAGTCGTCTTTAAAGCCTAACTTCTTATGACCTTACAAGTGCTGCTAAGACAATTTTAGTTCATTAAAACATCCTTTAAAAAATTTGAGGTACATTTCCTTATAGGTTTGACTATTAAAAAAATCATCACCCCGGGAAGGACAGCACTGCCTAGCTTCGCTTTCTGTTCACAATTCATTTCACTGTCTGAACTTACACCACAGTCCTTCAATAGGCGCAAAATTTGTGGCATTATCTTTTTCTTCAGAGTTAAAGAAACAGTCAACGTGCAAACTTTTTTACACTCTGATAATTTGGAAAAAATAAGTCACCCAAACTAGGCATTCAAACCATTATTTAAAATAACACAACTTATTCCACTATCATTTTCTATTATGTGACGTTAGATGCATTATGAATTGAGATACATAACCTAGTCTATAGGATGGAGTAAGAGATGAGAAACACAAGTAAAAGGAAAAACAGTTTAGCTGAATGTATCTGTTAGGCTGAATTAATGAAGTTGAATTAATGCAAAACATCTTCAGCAGATCTTTCATAGAACATTTGTTATAAGTTCACCCTAGCTAACATATGCTTGCAAGGGTGGTTAAATTTGCTGCATGCTTCCTTGACAGTTCTCTATCAATTCACAAGACTATTAAATGCATTTTGTTTAAAAATGTTATGTGTAAAACATGAACGGAGCAATGCAATGGTTGAAAGAATCAAGTCTTATAGAGAAAACACAATCTGCCATGTGAGATGAAATGTAAGGCAGTTGTAAAGGAGATGGCAGATGCTACAGAACAGTTAATTTCTTAATTCTAAACACATTCGGTCAACATGAGATTCTGGGAGAGCTTTGCCCATAGACRGATGGCTTGGTGAGATGATAAATTAATATTGTTATCAATGGAGAAATGGCTGAAATTGTTAGGTGGYAGTTCTTTTTAAATGCCTGTTTTTAACAATTATGTCAGAACAGTCCCTGAATCAGTAAAGAAAACCAGGGAAAAAATAGAATCCCCTAAATCATCAACAGACCTCAGGAAAACTATTTTTCAAAGGAACATCCTTTGCTGTAGGAAACTTCATTTCATCTATGTCTGTATAGGACRCTGGATTACGCCGACAATAAACCATTCCAAATGCTGTGAAATTGTCCTAATACCCTGAGAGTAGGGGAGCTGATCATTTACTAAGCATATTTATCACACACCTTTGTATGTGTTAGCTCCAATAGATGCATTTTTGTTATAAACTGTGAGGGGGTTAGAGAAGGATTTAAGTTTGTCGATCTCAAATTTCAAGAGAAGGAGCAGTTCAAGAAGGCAATGAGATAAGAAAAGAACAATTGCAAAGTGCAGTTAATAGGGTGATTCAGCAAATGGGAAAGGCAGCCTTAAAGGATTGCAACCCATTTGGCAAAGGCCAGCAAGCCTCGTTCTCAGGTGCTCACTTGGGGAAACCAAGGCATGAGCCATGTGCATGGGGAAGGCAATGACCAGACAGTGTCTGTGGCTGATACTGTTGCAATCGCCGCTGCAGCGTGAGAAACACCTGGGCCAAGAGATGGTATAAACCCTGTGCGCTGGCAAGGCGGAGGCACATGGTGCTTAGGTGCTCTTGCAGGAAAATTACTTTTCAGAGCAATTGCCTTAGCTGTGGGAAACATTTCATCCGTGTTTGCATAGGAGAAAGGCCCTGGCCCTGTGCRCTGGGTCCCGTCACAGGGAAAGAAAAGCAGAGCAATGGGCTGCCCTCGCCCTGGGCACAGTGGCATGTTCAGGGGCCGGGTTTTGCCACCCACCCTCTCGCAGGCTGGGCCCAGAGCTTTCCCACCCGTTGCCCCCGCTCCAAGGCTCTGCCTTTCAGATTAGACGGCCGTGTCATCAGCCTCCTCCAGCTGCGAAGAGGTTAGCAGGTGCGAGGGGCCAGGGAGACAGGAAGGATAAATGGAGAGGACAGGATGGCTGGCCGGGAAGGACAGCRGGGAAGGGCAAGAGTGAAGAAAGTCCTTGAAACCTCCTCGAGGCAGTGAGCGAGATAGGGAGCATCAAGCATGGAAAACAGTGGGAACTGTCCCTTTTCCTGGGACAAGCCACCATGGAGGGATGAAAAGGGCAAGGGAGCATCAGACCTGCCCTGCAGCCGAGCGTCTCCTCCCCTCTATGGGCTAGTGTGTGCACCGGCCATACAAACTAGGCAGCAGGGTTAGGGCATATACGTATATATATATATATATATATACACACAGATACATGTATCTCTGTGACCCTGTGGCTAGAAGGGAGCACTCCTCTCCCCTGAGATCCCTCCCTGGACGTGCAAGCCCCTGCCCCAGGAAAGCAGCTGGGACAACCGGGGCTGAGCCACAGGAACAAGCCGGAGCCCTGGGAAGGAGTTAACTGTGCTTTGGGAGGAGTGGGAAGTCCCCATGCTGCCCCAGCCTTGCTTTAGGAAGCTCTGTGGTTTTGCATGTGTGATTTCTATTCCCTTCTGCCGTGCTGGTCCGCTTGGAGCAGACCAAGTGTGGCGGTGCGCAGGGGACCCGGCCCTGGCATGGAGCGGCCGAGCTATGGTGGGGCAGGATGCACCGGAGCCTGGCTCTCGAATGAACCCAGCTGCCCCAAAATCTGGGTGGAGAGAGCAAAAAATTGGTTTTATTGTGCCGATGAACGTGGGGGCAGGACGGCGATGGTCTGCACCCAAAGGTAGTTTCAGGGCCCTCGGYGGATGTGGAGAGGGCTGCAGGGCGAGAGCGCAGGGCGCCCGTGTGAAGTGACCACGTGGCCCTGTGCAGAGCCGGCACGGCGTAAAGGGACGGGAAGGGACATGAGCATCAGGCCCTGCATGCGCGACCCGGCGTGAACCAGCAAACGCCGCTCCATGAAAGCCCGCAGCTTCCCGGCAGGCGGATGAAGGGCTCCGATTATCTCCATCTCTCCCCTCCGGCTCTATTAGAGGAAAGACCATGTGTTCAGAATTTCCCTTTGTTTGCTTCAACCTAATGCTTTGTTACTCAGGCTGCGACCCGGCCTTGAAATGAGAAATATGAATTTTATTGCAACACATATCCGCTCGGGATTTGCCAGGCAAGGCGCGGCTGTGCTCAGCGACTTGYGCGCCCGGTGCCGGGTCCCACGCTGGGACTGCCTGCAGCGCAGGAAGCCTTTAGCGTTTGCGTGGAAGCGGCTCGGCTCCCCTCTCTGCTGGGTTTTCGCAGGGCTCTCTGCTCTCCAGGCTCTCGCTGAGGCCCCAAAATGGCAATTTTCTATCCCCCTCAGAGCCACCATTCAGCTCTGGGCTTTGTTCACATCCCACCAACGTGCTCTTCAGCTGAAGCTGTAGCTTATTAGCAATCGTAATGCAGGGCGGTTTGAAAATGTCTTATTGAAATCATTTTTACAAGGTGAAAAAAGGGGGAGTAGGACTGTCTAAATAAGTGATTTCTTTTTCTGTTTTGGCAAAGAGGGTCTGTTTTCAGTGGAAAAAATATGAAGAAGCGTTTTCATTAAAAAATTGAAAACGCTGAAGACCCAAAGCTTTCCAGCCAAAAATATCCGGCTCGGGCCAAAAAGCTTTCCTTTTCTTGTTGAAACTAGCGTTTAAAAAGAAAAGAGCTGAAGCTTTCTGTGGGAACCCCCAACATCTTCTAATGTGATTCCTGAACTTTTGTTTGATTTATTTAGCTGTGTCTCAGGTTCAGGATTTATATCTTCCAGCAGACATCTGAGACTTAAAAAAAAAGGTTAATTTTAAGGAGTTGCTCTTATTTAAAACAACAGAGCATGAGGAAAACGTGCGGAGAGGCGGGATGGTGTCCACGCTGTGAGCTACCCAGGCCRTCCCAAGGGGTGCAAAGCTGGAAGGGAACAGTGCTGGGCCTGGGGAGCAGCGCAAGCGCCCGCTTCTGCCCAAGGGCCATTTCCAGCTAGTGCCAGTGCCCATCTGTGGGTTTCGAGAGAGTCAGCATCAAGGAGAAAACCCAGCGACCTCCTGCAATGCCAGCGAACCCTGTGAACCCATGGCACCCACAGCTGCTTCCCTTCCACTGAAGAGAACAGGGAAACCTCAGAAAACCCAGCTCGTTGAATGAAGAATAAAATCACTTCCCTTTTTGCTTTTAACACTGTGTCCAGAGGAGCAAATGGGTTTGTGTGTGGATTAACTGCTGTCTTTTCCTCCCGCCAGCAGTGCGGGGGGTGGAGGACGGAGCGAGACACCCATGGGGGTTTGGAGGAGGCAAGCATTGCTTTTGTAGGTGCCCAGCTTTGCCGGTGTGCAACCTGGGAAAAGCAGGACATGCAGCCGGTGGCGGGTTTTAAGCAAGCAGCTCATTTGCCGCCCAGAATAATCCCACTGGCCTGTTTGCACCTTTGTCTTTCTTCTCCTTTGTCTGAGCTTTCTTCACCGCCTCTTCATTTCTCTTTGCCTGCTCACGCGTGCTCTGAATGCTTGCCCGACACCGTGGGATGTTTGCAAGTGGTGCGCGTGTTTGTGTGAGGTGTTGTTAAGCTGCGACAGGTCAAATGATTTTGGGGTGAAATTTGAAGGTTGATTATTTTGAGATGCAGCCGCTAACCCTATACCTGGGATTTTGTCCAAGCCTGCTTTTACATACTTGCTAACCAAGTTAGATGTGTCTATCAGAGCAGAGGGGAGCATAACATATAAATTATATAATAATATAAATTGTATATAATATATAAATACATATATATAAGTTAAAAGTGAGAAAATAAATCTTTAAAGCCTGAAAATATTTTGAAATTCGTCCTTGGCAGTGAGGATTTTTTTTAATCTTGATGGCYTTCTCCTCATGAGGGTACTGGGGAGATCGGGGTAAGGCAAGGGTAAGTAATGATGGGGTAAGAAAAGCCATTCTGATGGTCTGGTTTTGGGAGAAGGAGTAGGGAGAGTTTGGCAATAGAAATAGCTGTGGAAACAGAAGAGGGAGGAAGGAGTTGGAGAAGAAGGAGCCGCTCATGGTCCCGACCTTCCTGCAGCCCCCCAGTCCAGGTACCTTTGCAGGCTTTCCTGTGGGAGATGGGCTTGGTCAGGTCCCGGTAGAAGCCCTCCTTGCAGTAGTGGCAGTGCCGACCCGCAGTGTTGTGCCGGCAGTTCAGGCAGACGCCCCCACTCTTGCGTCCCGACAGCTTGTAGAGCTCCATGTTAAAGCGGCATCTCCGGGCGTGAAGGTTGCAGTTGCAGGCTGTTGAGAAAAGAGCAGAAATGGTCACCAGTGGCATCCGGGGGGGATCATGGATGTACCTACCCCAGCTCGGTCATGGGTCTACACGCTAAACAGCAACACATTGAAGGAGAGGCTGGTCACGCTTGAGTCCTGCTTTGGGACCACACGCCTGTGATGGAAACATGCGGGTGTCAGAGGAGGGGATGCTGTGATGGCGTTGCCAGCTCTGGGAAGCCCTCTGCGAACCCAAACCTCTCCGGGGAGATCCGCGCTGTGATGTCAACCCTGGCTTTTTGGAGGGGGAGCTCAGGGTCTGAGAGCACTGAGACCTTGCAGGGTTTCACCATCGTGGCTTACAGCAGGGTTATAAAGCAGGAAAAACATCTTTTGCCTCTCCCCACTCTTAATGTGAATCAAAAGCTGGGTCCCGATGGAGAACTGGCCTTGAAGGCRGTGACCCCCTCTGTGGTTAGGAAATGGCCATGCAAACCCCTTGGCCCCACCAATTTTGTCGCAAGCACTTTGCACCGTTAGAGAAACAAAAGTTTCTCCCCTGCACCGTTAGAGAAACAAGTTTTCACCACCACCTGCCCATCTTTCCCAATATTTGCACTTGCACACAATCCCGGCACACAAGGGTGTTTGAACTCTATATATCGTTTCAAAATCTTCTGAGCTAGTTTCTTCCCTTGTATTTCTTCCCATGTTTGGTACCTGCAGCATGAGGCTCTGTTACATTTCTGTGGCCCAGAACATGCCAATAAAACCTTGTCTGTCTGTGTCAGCACCTCTCATCCTGCTGCTGGGACGGGGCCGGCCTGACGCCCAGTTAGTCAAATACCAAAAAGTCCCTCTCTGCTTTGATTGAATCTGCTGTCATTGAACCTGCCGGGAGATGTCCAATTTCTCCACCATATGCAGCCTAATGTCAACACAGGGACTATTTTAACAAGGGGCTTTTGCAAAAGAAAACTTAAGAACTTCAAAAGCTCGACCCCAGAGCTGTCAAGGGAACATCAAGAGGCAGTTGCTGGGGCTGTGTGCTTTGCCGAGAATTTTATAGCTTGTTTTCTTTTCCCTTTGCTTTTATTTGCTCTTCACCCCTGAACAATGCATCTGTGCAATGCCAACCCACAGCTGGGCCTCTCAGCTCTGCATGAAGGTGTCACGGCTCTGGGCTTGTCACCTTCCTTTAGAGTAGAAACATCTTAATCCCTCATTCCTTCCTGTTTACCTTACGGTGCTTGCCCAAGACAAAGATGTGCTATATTTGCTTAATTATCAAATTTCAGCCCAGAAAATTAAAGTGCAGTTCCGGATTATTTATTGGGAACAATCCCCAGATAACTCTTGACATGCAACCAGAGCGTAGCTGGAGAGCAAAATCCTCTGGATGCCTCCAAGCAGGGGGGTGAAGAATGACCTCTCTGCTTTTCCCCTTGGAATTTGATTTCTTCTGGCTAACTCAGTGAGGCATGACCTCACATCCCGACCAGACCCAAATGTTTCCAGAGCAGGAGATGCAATGACCAACTCGCTGATAGTGAGAACAGCAACCCCAGAGTGGTTTGTCAACCGTGAGAAAGTGAGATTCCTGACACCAGCCAGGGACACAACTTTCATCTAAAGACACCTGAACAGGAGAACACGATCAAGGAGACTAGAGACCCAACTCCTGCCTGCAGAGGGAATTGCTGCTTTTTATGTCTGGCCTGTCCCAGAGACACATTTGCTGATGCTGCAAGTGCAGTTAAACAGCCTGTTTGCATCTAAAAGAAATGCGGGGGCATGCACCGAGTGCTTTCTGCATTCMCCCTTGTAGATTTTTCCCCTCCCATCTTAATCTCAGGAAGAGCTTTCTGTGCCTTTGCTAGGAGCGCTCTAGCAGCCGCTCAACTATGGTATTCTCCTTTTCTTGTGGCGTGCTGAGCAACCCCTGCCAGCACGATGGTTCTGTGGCACTAAGTGCTGTACAAATAGAGGATTAGAGATGACTCTTGCCCTGCAGAACTTATGATCTAAACTTTCAGGAAGGAGGTAGTGGTGTTTTTAAAGTACCAAGCTTAGTCTGACAGAAGAGAAACCRAGATGCTCAGATTAAACCATTTTTTCAGGTCATGCAGGGAACATATGGCAGTAATGAGAACTGAGGACTTAGTTCAGGCTAGTGCCTTCACTGCAAGCATGGTCCTGCTGAGAGGAAGACGGTGGCTGTGACATGGAGGCAGCAGCCCAGAAGTCCTCTCAGCTGTAGCTAGCTACCAAGGCAACAGCCTTCATCATCAGTGGCACCAGCCTCAAGACTTGGCTTGAGCAAAGGAAGCAAAAGAGTTCCCCAATTTGAGGGTCTGTCATCCCAGCTATAGATTATAAACTGCAGGCACATCTCCATTGTTCAAAGCCTTGCAACTCACTGGAAACTATGTCTTCAGTGCTGCAAGCCACAGGAACTAGTCCCAGTTGACCAACATGAGGAGATATTTCTCCAGGGAGCTTCATGAACTCATGGTAAACCTGATTCTTCCTTGAAGCTGCCAGATATGCATGTTTTTCAATGAGCATGAAAACTCACCTCATTCTAGAATGTATAATTTAGTGAGAGCTGGAGTTCATACTRAAGTATTTTGCAAGATTGTATCGGAAAGTCCCCTTTTAAAATTCAAAGCTTGGCCCACGCTAAGTGAAAATTTTTGCATTTCCTTAGGTTACTTGATAAACAGAAAGATTTTTTTGCAAAATCAGGAGGCAGAAGTCCCCCATTTTTCTCAAGAACTTTGCAAATACTTTAGCTGGTGCCTCAGGGTCAATGCTGCCACAGGAACTCAAAGGAATAAGCAGGGTGTGCAGAGCTGCTTGCAGCCCATCTCCCCAGCACAATGTCATTTTAAGCTGCCCTTCCAGGGATGAGAAAGTCCAGTGTCTGGAGGAGGTAAAGAGCTGACCTGTACAAGAAGCTCAGGAAACTCCCCAAAACAGTCATCTCCATCTTCATTCAGAGCAAATGTCCTAAAGATCCCGTACACCACTGGTGTACAAATAGGAGGAAATGACGGGGCAGGGAGGATGCGAAGGTTGTATGAGCCCCCCTCCATGCCCAGCATGGCACATGTGCTCCAGGTCACAGGTGCTCATGGAGCAGCGTACAGCTCTCACCCACACTGGGGCTGCCTCCCAGCCTGCTTCCACCATGAGCAGCTGGGGAAAAGGCACCAGTCGGGCCCCCAGAAYGATGCTGGGCTCCGCTTCCCCTCCATTTCTCTGCAAGTCTCACACCTCACTATACCTGGCCTCTGCTCGAGCTCCCYGCCAGCACTGTGAGCAGCCAGGTAGCAATGGCCACCTCTCTGCTGTGATTTTTCAGACTATTTTTGGCTCCGTCAGCTTGGGCTTGGCTGTGTCCTCTCCTTCCCCCTGCATTCCCAGGGTACCTACAAGCTTGCACTGGTTGTCCTCCCTCACGACCACATGCTGCAGTGGCACCTTTGCTGGCTCCTGCCAGCACCAGGGCGTTTGCTGGCCACCAGACAGATGGAGATCCCCTCCTAACCCCAGGCACATGGATGCTTTTCCATCTTCCTCCCCTTTTGAATGCACTCATTCGTGCAGACAGCATGGGCCAAACTGACACAAGGAGACTGGATTCAATCAAAATTATTATCTCCCATCCTATCTCTGAGTGCCTGAGCCCTGAAGACCCTGGCACTATGCGCTGGCCATCGACCAGAGCTAACTGGCAGTTAAGTCTCTAGCCTGATGTGCTTACAGGTGCCCAATGGGAAAGGCTTGGTCTGACTGAAGCAAAATAACCATGCTATTTTTTTCTGACAGTAGTGCACAGAGAAGGAAGAATTAAGGCAATGCAATAAATGGCTCATCCAGTCTGTGACACAAACAGTCATCATGATGGGATCCATCATGCTGGTGCTACAGCTCAGAGAAGACAGGCAGTCGGAGCTCAGAGATACTCGGTGCAGGCGATGTCTGGGGTACACTGAAGTTGGTAGTCAGGATTTCAGAGATCCAGCAGTGTGTTGTGATGCCTGCCATTGCCCCTAGATCCCACCTCTAAATCTGTAAGAAGTCCTCATGCACCGAGGACTCTCCTTGTGCTCTGCCCGAGCATGTTTTGCGGAGTGGCACAGAGCCTGGGCGTGAGGCGCTCAGGAAACGAAGCTCCCGTCCGCCCTTTCCCTCGGCCCAATAGTTAATCACCCACTGTGCTAAAGCATTTTGCCTTGTTTCTAACATGAACTGGCCTGGCTTTAATTTCCAGCCACTGCTTCATGTTTTGAATTTCCCCGCTACCCTAAGTGGCTCTTCAGTAACCCATCTTTTCTTTCTATGAACGTCTTTGGTGGCTGTAATAAAATCACGTCCCAGTATCAACATCTACGCTCCTCATGCTGTCCTTTTCAGCCAGTGCAGAAGATGCATCTGCACAGTCTGCAGACACACAGCAGACCTGGCCGGGAGCAAAACATCTGCCAGGTGCTGAGAACTCTCTGATGAAAGGTTTTGGCTCCAGTTGCTTTGCACTAAGCTGGGTGCTGCTGTCTCCTGCTCCTTTCTTTCTCTTATTTTGCCAAGGACCTCGCTCAGCCTTTTGTTCACTGATTTTATTGTGCACAGATGTACATACCTTCATCAAACAGTCTCTACCTGGGCTGCCAAGCTCTGACATGAACAACTAGATATCAGTTAAATGCAGATGTTTAGAAGCATAGAGAAGGCTGGACTGGAAAAGAGGAGGGATACGGTTTGGAGCCAGTCAAAGAAACTTCAGCAGCAACATCTCCTCATTAAAAAATTGACTTTGGTCTTGGTCAAATGAATTCATAGAAGAAGGTCAACACGGGTAGAATTTTCCATGAGAGAGAATGAAAGGAGATATCTGAATCCGAGGAGCAGGCTGGAGTTGCATGATGGACGCTGTGGTTGCAGTCTTTTGTGCTGCCACGCTGTCCTCCAGGCCCCGTGTCCCAAGGCCCTGCATCTCCCAGGACGCATTCCTCTCCGCGGTTTTCATTCAGCAATGACAATGCTTCGAGCCTGCCCTTTCAAAAGACCCCACCCTTCCAAAACTTATATTTTGGCAATTTTTGAAATGAAAATTGTTTTTTTTTAAACAAACAAAARCCCCAAAACATTTTGTTTTAATTTTTATGAACAATAATTCGGGGAGGGGGGAAGGAAAGGGAAGGGAGAGGATAGAGGAAGCCAGGGGCTGAAAGTAATCTCTAAATTTGACTTGAATTTATGAATAGCCTCAGTCTCCTTAAAAATGTTCTTTTCCCAAATAACTTTTTTGCAAAGAAAATTACTAGCTCAGCCTCAGGCTTTATTTCTGTTTTACAGGAGCAAGCCTCACATGTCTTGTCCCAGCCTTTGAGAGGTGTACCCTGCCTGAGTTGCTTTTCTGGAGGGGCTTTTCGCTCAGGGGACCCTTGGGTCCTCGACAGCCTGGTGCAGATAGGAGACTTACCACCCAGCTGGCTGCTGAAACCCCGTTCTGCCAGGAACCAGTTTCCTAACTCAGAGCTACACAGGAAGAAGGTCCACAGRCTCCCCTAGACCTGAAAATATCCCTGGGATTTTTTTTTCCTTTTAAGAGCCATATTGGCTGTGGAAATGGCCACCCTTGAAGCAAAGAGAGGGGTAAAATGGAGATGGAGCAGCCAGACCCTGCAGAGACCTGTCTGGTTGCTAAGACTGGGAGATAAAGAGAAAGCCCCTGCAGACAAGGTGTGAGGGTTTCCTTGGTTCCCTAAAGCACCGTGTCCTTTCAGGCCTGGTGTCGTCTGGCAGTTTGGTATGAGGCATGAAACTGGAGCTGAGCTGTGGTGCCCCTGTACGTCAGAGCCCAGCAGACACAGCAAGCMCCTGTCCACCTCTGGGCCAGCACGGGCCACCGGTGCCAGGCAGCACGCTTTGGGCCTGCCGGGAGAAGAGCGAAGGAGCAGCTTGCCCCCCCCGCTGCTGYGCGGCCATTTCCAAGGATGGAGGCTGTCCCCTCGGAGCTGAAGTTGCACCTGGGGTGACAACCACAGGGTTGCCAGGAGCCAGCCCTGGCAGCCTGGCCGTGCAAGGACCTCCCTTGGGGACATGGACATTGTCCAAGCTAGGGAGGGGGATTTATATTCATGCCTATTGCAACAAAACAGCAAGGCGTGGATGAATACATGCCATAGTAGGAGTGAAGTACTCCATGATACAGCCAGCACATGGCCGCCAGGGCCATCAGAGTCATCGAGGCTGGGATAGCAAGTTGCTCTTGCGGCTGAGTGACGGAAACCATCTCTGCTTGTAGGGCAGGCTGCGCCTCAGCTGCTGGGGCTGCAGGGCCAAGGCAGAGCTCTCCCACCGTGGCTCGGTGCCATCAGCCGCAGACCAGTTGGCCAGCACCAAACAAAACTGTTTGCTCGGGAAAATTTATTTGCATGTGCTGTTAAGTCTGAGTAAGCGGGAGGATCGGAAATAAGTTTGGTTTGCTTGAGCTAGCCCACCAAAGGGGAAATCCACCAGCGTGTTGCGGCTGCGAGAGGGAGACGCAGGGTCTGCGCCAGGCCCTAGGTTTTCCTGACAGTCAGAGGGAAGAGACGGAGGAAAGTGTGCGGACACACCACATTATATGCAGCTATGTTTTGGCATCGCCTGCAAAACCTTAGCCGCAAATCCAGCCTGCAGCAAAAAGAAGCTGATGAAGGAAAGCCCCGTCCTTGCTGATTCACCGCAGAGCTCCCCTGAGTTCGGCTGGAGCTGAAGCCCTGCTGGAGAATGTGCCAGCCTTCTGACCCCTTGTGCCTGCAACACAAGGAAGGGTCTGTGCTGCAAATCCAGGAGAAGCAAGAGAGAAGGGTCCTGTGGAGAAACGTGACGAGAAACTCTTCCCGACAGCACAAGAAAGGGGTAGGGGAACAGAGGAGTTCTGCAGGTATGAAAAACCTGAGGAACAGCAATTCCAGGGAGAAAATATGTCAGCAGAGAGACTCTGGACCTGTCCACCTCCTCCAGACATGTCCTTGAGGGTGCTGTGTTGCCCAAAGTGCCTGCTACTTCCCAAACACTGCATCATGACATGGGGAGCAAGGTCCCAGGAGGTCCTGGAAATATTCCCCCAGTTGACTTTGGTTCTGCAGGATATGAAAACACTCTGCAATATTGGAGCCCAGGTTGGTAACAGCAACACTTACTCCTGCCCGAGATTTCCAATGATAAGACCCTTGTTTGCTTTTACGTAAAAAATGCCAAACTCACTGTTTGGGCTAAAACATTCGAGACCGAATGTCTGACTCAGACTGAATATTTTTGGAAAAGTTCCTGCTAAAATGATTCAGCTGCTAATGAGGAACAAGGCTAGTGAAAAATACGATGTTGTGCCAATGCTAACAAATTTGGGGATTTCTTTCCTTAAAGAAAATCTATCACCCTTGTATTTGAAGCCATGGCTTAAAAAGAAAAACATTGCTCCTTGGTAGGGATGTGTCTTTCACTGTCTCTAAGAAGAACTGATAAATTTGACTGAGTTTATAAGTCACTGAAAAATGGGGGACGTTTCAGTCAAAATTGATAGAGTTTTGCGGCTAAATTCCCTGAAGATCTTATTTTCACTGGCAAAGCTAAGCTGAAAACAGAACCTGTAGGGACAGGATGGGGTGGAGAGGAAAAGATCAGCCAAAGTTTTTGGTGGCAGGAAAGGGTGGCCGGCCGAGGGGAGGTGCCTTGGATGGATTTGGAGAWCTGGAGACAGCTGGGATTAGGGATGGGGAGACCCTGGGTGTCTGGATGAGAGGAAGTTGAGGGTGGACTGAAGAGACAAACTCAGTGGGAGGGGGTGAGGTGGAAAGACACAGGAGCGATGTGGCAGGAGGAGGGACAGGGCCCTCCTCCAGCGAGAAGAATGTCTGTGTGTCCTCATCCCTCCTGCTTGCCCCCAGGCCTCTGGAGAGGACAAACAGCCAGTGATAAAGATTAGTCCTGCTGGCGGGTGCTTGGATAGCCCAGTAATGAGCACAGGGGCAGGCTGCCTGCACTGGGCATTTACAGCTGCTGCACTGTGCTAATCCAGCAGTACTCCTTCCTGCCTTATATAAAAAATTTGCCTTTGTACACCAGACTTTCCAAACAATCTGGTTTATGAGCAGGAACATTAGCAGGAATAGTGAACTTTCAGTAGTTACTAGGGACCAGATAGGAAAAGCAAATGCTGAATGTCGGCACCTGAGAGATTCAGCCTATGAATGTGATTTTGGGATTTGCCCTCACCCAAGCAGAGGATATGACTAAGCTAGGCGCATCCAGTTGACCGTCAGCACCTGGAGCCAACTCAAATATGGGCTGTAAAACTGGGCAGCAGACAGGTTGGCAAAGCCTAGAACTAGCATCTGAAATGACTGTAGCCTCTGGCATGTGGTTTTGAGAACAGATACTTTGAAAATGTCCAGGGCTGCTTGTAGATCATACCCAAGAAGAGGAAAGAACGAGTCCCTTCAAATCAGCTACTGAGGGTTATTTTGTCGGTATTCACAGTTACCAACTTCTCTCCAGTGTTGTGAGACCAAAGCTCTTTCTGATAGTATGATATTCCTTTGGAAAGTGCCCAATAGTCTCTGTAATCACTGCAAACCAGGCACGGTGGCTCCCTATCCACCCCTCCAGCATCTGACAGCATGGAAGCTGGCTCCAATAGTGAGAGACACGACTTGCGACTTAACTCATAATGTGAACCTGTCTGAGTGTGGTCTGATATATGTTTTTACTAATTTCAGGGAAGGGAGATATTTTCATAACTGCTTCCACATTTATTAGTTTCAGACTGGACTGAAGAACCAAAATTTCACTAGGTATTTCCAGGCTGTCCACATGGTATTTCTGGCCTGGCAGGAAGCATCAGGAGGAAGAGCAAGACTTATTCCTGGGAGATTTACAGCTCTGAGATGTTCAGATTAAGAGCCAGATTTTAACAATCTCTGATCAGTTCAGATCTTGCCATTGCTAGCTGACACACRTGGCAAACAGCTGTTTTCAGCCAGTGAGGCCCCCAGGCTGCCCTGAATCCTCTGGGACATTTACAGTGACCTTCAATGGCKCCTTCAAAGCCTCCAGGCAGTTGACTATCTATCAACAGTGAATGAGGATGGATGAGAAACCTGTTGGCCTGATGGGTTGTATTGAAATATTAAGCAATTAGTGGCAACCTCACACTAAAGGCATTTTTTCCTAAGACAAAAGCAGTCTTACTCAATACAAGATGCAAATCACAGAGCAAGCCTAGCCTTGGTACAGCTCACACGGTTGTACTCAAACTGCCTGTTCAGGAGCTGATGTGCATGCAATTGGTGCAACACCTAAGGTAGCACTGCAAGTGGGCTGCATATAGCACTTTATTCCTCCACTGAGTGTGCCAGGAGCTGGGACCAGCCTCTATTGAATGGAGACACTGAAGTGGAGCCTTTGTCCATCTAAAGCACCACTGGAAGCTGTCTAGAGGTGAAGGCTTGAGCCTCATAGTCAGGTCATGAGTCTGCCTTGACAAGGATCGTGAGGAACCATCTCCAAGGGGTGGAACAAGAGCTCCAGGCGGACCTCGCATCTGTGCTGACCAATAGACGGCAAGGGACCCAGTCAGAGGTGAGTGCATGCCAGGGTCTCCTGCCATTTTGCACTGGAACTGCCAACACGTCGCACCCGTGTTCGGGTCCCATTGCGATCAGGCTGAGAATAATGTGAGTGGGCACATTCTCAATGATCTAATAAGAGCCTCCCTTTCTTCAGTAGCTGTGGAACTTGACCAAAAGACTTTTTACTCAAATCAGATATCATGCAGGAGATTTGCAGATAGGCTTAAGCCTGCAAAGAACTTAATTAATTTATTTTTTTAAGAAAGGAAATGTCAAGAAGCAAACTTTTCATTTCAATCTGGGAGCCCTAGGCTGTCATAAGCTTTCTTATTTAGTTGCATCATCCAAATCCAGCTTCTGAGGTTGTAAATACTTTGAAAGAAACTGTTTGCATCCCGTAATTCACCCAGATGCCATCCTAAGGCCAGAGCTGATGGGAGAACTCACCCTCCAACCTACGGGTTATCAGAGAAAGTACACAGCAGTCAGCCTCCAAACCACCCACTGAGCTGAGTGCGGAGGTGCTTGTTAAGTGTTGATGTTTATTTAGAGTCCGAGGGGAATCCACTTGGGAACAATTTATCCACTTAGACTGCTAGCCTTTGTGGTTTCTCTCTTATCGGGTACAGATCTCAGCAGCAGCTTTCCTACGACTGCTGCAGGGCTTGCGGTGCTTTTCAAGAAGAGCATCCTCAGCTCCTTACCCCACGCCACAGTGCTTTCCTCTTAGGAGTCCAGTGTGGTCATCTCTCCTGGYGGCTATGAACTGCTGCAGGTTAGATGATGCTTTTCAGGGTACCAAATCAGCACCTCAGTCCCAAAGTGCTTGTCCTCAGCTCTTTCTCTCCAAACACCTTTGTGCTTCTGTCTTAAAATCACAGCCCAACAGCTAAAAAGGAGGCTATGTACTGACCTGGTTCTGAGCGCTGCCAATGCCAAAGTGAATGCTGACCTGGGGCCCTGACCCAGACCAAGATGTAAACTCAAAGYGGCAGGAGCCAGCACACCCAGCGCACAGAGCATCACTGTCCCCGGGTGACTCCCTGCCCAAGACATTTTCTTRTAAGTTTTCCCACACTTCCAGTGCAGGAGTATATCAGCCACTTGAGGGTTAAAGTCACAGCAGAAACAGATATTGAAAGAACTAGCACATTCAGAGCAAAGGTTATTTGAAATGCAAAAGGCCTGATAATGCAACCGACGCAGCAAAGAGTGAAAAGATTCAAAAGTCGATATTAAAACCGTTCAGCCTAAAAGGACCAGGAATACAAACAACCTTAGCTCTGCTTCTATCATTGCCCCAAGGAAATGGTACACTTGGYCACAGCTACCCTGCAACCAAGGGGTGAAAGCAATGCAAAGCAGTTTGAAACTAGCCAGCTCAGGCTGTGATTCCTCCAGGGCAGACCCAGTTTCAAATGATGCTGCTCATGCRCCCAGTCACTGTTGCTCCGGTTGTGCTAATTCGACTGCCTGTGAGGTCGGGCTGTGCCAAGCTCTTGTTTAAAAACAAACAAAGCATGCTTGAGAATGTGTTGTGTTTTTTTAACCCTCGATTATTTCCCAATCTTGTTTGGAGCATGGCTAGGGGAACTGTTAAACCGGCACCAGCCAGATCTGCTACCGAAGGGAACTGAGGGCTGCCGCAAGAGCAGTTTGAGAAGCCCTGTAAAATACATGGCTGGTCACCTCCCAGCGAGTTTAGTTCTGCCCTGGTTACATGGCTGTTGTGCAGCTCTTTGGGACGGGCTGTGGGAGCTGCGGTTAGACCTCTGGCTTGCGCCCAACCCCAAAGGAGGAGTTTCACCTTAATGAGCCCAGAAGAAGTAGAAATCATGGACTTCCTGCAGTCAACCGTCTGCCTGCGATAGTGACCCAGAGTCCTGAGTACTGCTCAGATCACCTGTGCCACCATCCCGCTGGCGGTTCCCCTTGTCACAGCCCAGACCCTGCAGCCCGATGGAGCAGCCGTGGCGTTTGAGGCTGTAGATAGCAGCATGGGGATGTCTCTGGCTGATGGCATGACAGCAACATGCCATCTCGTGCTTTTGCACCCACCTCCTTTCCCAGAGGTCAATCCATATCCCAGCCCTCACTTTACAGAYAGGGAAGTGGCAGCACAGAGAGGCCAAGTGTCCCAACTCAGGCTGTGCCGCAGGACAAGGCCAGGGAGAGAAGGCAGGTCTCCTGCCCGCCTGCTGCTCCAGCCACCACATTGCTTTGCTGTGCATTAGCAGGATGCTGTCCGGGTCTGCCAAGGGCTTCTCTGGGATGCTGATGTGAATCAGGAGACTCAGCAASTTTCAGAGGAGTTTCACGGGGAGGCCCTGGGTCTGCACTGCCTGGATCAAGAAACACCTTTCTGAAGACTGGGTCTTGCAGGATTTTGCTTTGGAGGCTAAGTTGACAGCTTTCTGCTTTGAATGATCCTTTCCTCCTTTCTCAGCCATCAGCTTTGACACTGGCTTCACTCCTCTATGCCAGGATCAGAAGCACAGCACTGCATCGCCTCGTCCCCTGAGACAGCAGGGAAYGGCTACTCTGTGCAGGTGACTGCAGTTTTGCATTTACGCCCTCCCAGACTCCCATAGCCCTGTGCCAGCAGGCACAAGAGGACCTCCTGCCCAGGAGACAACATCCTTCCTGGAGGCAGGAAAGCCCTGCAGACAGCACCCATCCGCGTGTGATCCGTGAAGCTGATGCATTACAGCATGGACAAAAGCCCCAAGGAGAGGGATTCACAAAGGACCAACACTGCCTCAATTTATCTCTTGTCCCCAAATAGAAAAACCCTTGGCCTGTTTGGGAAAAGCTCCTGCCTGTGCCCACAGGAGTCCCCAGCCAATGCTTCCTGCAGTGGCTCTGCAGATGTGCGTCCTGCCCCTCGCCTCGTGTGAGGAGACAGAGCGCAGCGCGGCTTTGGGAGCCTTCACCACGGCCTCCTCCCCTTCCCCATGAATTACAAACCTCAGCTTGGCCACTTGACGTGCCAGACAGTAACACAAGCTTGACAGATGACAGCTCTCGGGAAGGGCTTTGGTTTCGCTCTGAGGCCGAGCTGGCTCAGGGGAGCAGTTGGCAGATCAGCGCGTTTGTTTCCACCCAGCAAAGCGGGGCCGAGCGTCTGTGCCGCTGCGGCAGAGGCTGGTTGCTGCGGCTCTGCCTCCCCTTTGCAGCACAGCTTGCGAGGCAACAGGCGCTGGGCTCAGCCACAGCCCACACTTCTGCTCAGCGGCTCTTTCCCTGGCAAGAAGCTTCCCAGGAGCCCAGGAGAGCCCTGCACACTGCTCTTTCCCCAAGCATCCAGCCTTGATGCCAGTCCCGGGAGGGGACAGGCTGCCTGGGCTGGGGCAGCTATCCCGGACATCCCAGCAGTGATGTTCCAGCTGCCAGACAAGGCGGCCAAAAGCAGAGAAACTCATGCCTATGCCATCCCCAGCCTGCAAAGCCCCTGACTGTGCCAAAAGAGGACATGCCAGTCCAGATCAAAACCAAATCCTTTAGACACCCTAAGCTGTCTGGGCTGAGATCAGCAGTGCCCTTTTCTGGAAAATGTTTTCTAACCCTGTTACATGAATTAATGCATTTCAAAATAGATGAGTGTTCCAAAGGAACACTCCTTTGCAGCAGTTGCCGTGCAGTAAAGAACCAGTGCCTTCAAAAGCAGAGATCAAGTGCCACTATTCCAAAATAAGTCTTGTTCTTCCCTGTACAGTGAATCCCTCTTGTGTGTTTTTCTGGCAATGGGGTTCTCTATACCCTTCTGCCTGGTTTGGTTCACCAGCAACAGCCCTGAAAAGGGGGGCCTGAACCCCTTGAAATCCGGGGAGTTATACCACTTGCTATTGAAGAAAAGCCACTTCAGTGGGAGAGAGGAGGACATGGCAAGCCTGCCTCGAACACAAGAAACAGACTGGGCATTTGACTGCCTTCAGGGCTCTCTGGATGTTGGTCTTTCCTARAGAAACACCACCTGATGCTGCCCACTGCAAAAGCCTTTTGCCACCGTCACAGGTCTCCCCACACTGCCCCCAGGATGAACGGTCACACTTTGAGCKGCGGCTTGTCGGCAAGGTGCAGTGCGGCTCTGCGGCGGCAGAGCACGGAGCTGGTTCGTGTTGTATTAGCCAGCTTTGGGGGCTTGCCTGCAAAATGCTAGGTGAGGCAGATGTATACATGCAAAACATCATTCCAGCAGCCCAGGGCTAAGTACCAACACGTTGCCTGCTTATTATGCTAATAAAATGCATCAGGCAGCTGCAAATTAATCCCCGTTTAATCACTCCYGGGTCAGGCAGTGCTTGCCACAGTGTGGGCCATCCGTTCCCTGGTGGCGGGGCTGTAGGAAGCTGGGAAGACGATCTCTGACATATGTTGTATCTGCTCCCTCTGCTCTGCCCTTCTTGCTGCTCTACTGACCCCGAGAAGTTCAGCAGCTGTCTCGATACCGAGCAAACCCGCAGTGCTCAGATCGTCCCTCTGCTGAGCCCGTTCCTGACCACCGCGCGCCACTGCCTCTCCCGAGGCACAGGCTTGCCGATGGATGGGCACACACAGCTGCGTCCCTGTGTCATCATGCCTGGCGATAAATACAGCTGCTGCCCAGGTGCTCTGGGGCTCCAAATCCTGAATCCTAATCCCTCCAAACGGGCACAAGTGTGTGCCATGCCTTTGCTGCAGAGCTGTGAATCCTGCCAGTCTCCAGTTATTTGCTGCCCTTTTTCCTCCTTGGCATGGTGCTGGGAGTTATTAACCATTTCTCCCATCGCTACCGCACTCGCTCTTGGCTGCAGGTTAGGTCATGTCGGCTGGGGTCGGCTCTGCACCGAGGGTGAGGCTGGGYGAAGCCCTGCACACACAAGCTCTGGGTGGTGGAGCTGGCTCTGCCCTCACTGCTCGGGAGCTGCACTGAGCTCCTTGTTCTCAGCTCGCTGCCTTGAGCACTTCAGGGTGTTTTCTTGGGTACCTACCTACAGCCTTCAATGGAGCCACACGCTCCTCTTTGCTCTTGCTACTTTCGTTTGTCTTAATAAAATTAAACTGCTCCTATGGCAGCACCAGCCCCTCAGCACACACACGGCCCTCCCCATGCTCCGGCAGTCAGAAATGCTGCTAGATGCAAAGAAGATTCTAGCAAAGCTCAGCTACTGATCCCAGTGTGATCCTGGCCAAGCCATCTAACACTGCTGTGCCTCAGTTTCCCATTCTGGAAGCAAACACGAGCGCTTCCCAACCAGCCCTGTGGCTCCAAAACCGCCCCTTGTGCTGTGTCCCCGCCAGAGATGGGGTCCCACGCTGCACATTGCTGAGACGAGGGGCCAGCCCCGATGCCCTGCTCATGCCATGGGATGGAGCGGTGCCTCTTAACCCTGCTAGACACGTACAGGGAGGAAGCATCCCAGGCCATCTCCCACCCATGAATGCTGCTGCCAGTAACATGCACAAGAGAGAACGGCAAAGCCTAACTGCACTGCCTGGTGGCAGGGCTAAGGCGAAGGGTTCCGGGATCGCCTTTTTTCCTCTCTTTCTTGTCTGCCTTCATTTGGTGCCCTGCGCGGGGCCATAACCTGGATGCCCATATCAGCCCAGGGCTGGCTTTCGAAACACYGTGCAGGTGTGAAGAGCTCGATGCGCCTGCATTTGCTCAGCGATATTAGCACCTTAAAGGCTGTGGACAAAACTCTCCTTTGTGGCCACAGCTAAGCCCTGAGTAAATAGAGCTATCTTATCACCGGCGACGTTATCAGGGGATCTAAGAAAGAAGGAAAACTCCAGCTTATGTGCCTGACCTCATGATCAGCGTTATCATTGCCGTGGACATGAAAGTATTTCGAGAAGGTGTTGGGACAAGCTTGTCTGCTTTCCTACTCCCCACAGCTGCTGGCTGTTTTGTTTCTGCCCGGTGCACACATAACCCAGGCAAAGGCAGGCAGTCCACACGGCCCTGGGATTCCCCAGCCAGGCACTGGTGTGTTTTGTTTTCCTGRAGATGGGTTTTTTATCAAAAGCAGACAGGCTTATCCCATCTTATCAGGGGAGCASTGCTACTGTTAATGGTTTTCTGTAACGGGCTCTGGGCAAAAATGTTGATTGCTGCCTCGGCTCAAGCGGATCGCAGGGGGCTGGTTGCCGACATGGTCGAGGAGCGAGTGCAGGGTCCTCTCCCTGTTAAGGAGTTTCTGAGTGCTGCGGTCCCACTGGTGTGAACAGGACCAAGGCGAGCTGTCCTGTGACATTTAATATCAAGGCCTTGGTACTTGTGAACATTAAAAAGCCATATCATACCTTCCACAAGAGCAAGGCTGTCAGATCAGATGTCCAGCACACACTTACACCTGGAAAATGGTATTTTACCTTCTCACCTTCCCCATGATTGCCATGAGATACGTTACTTTTCCTTTCATCTGCATAGCAGCTGACTAGTGATAGTTTGCRCTGGCTGAAAGCTCACCCCAGAGACAGGTCTGTGCTGTTGTTAAGTGATATGCTCTCTTACATTATAGTTCATCAGTCCTGATGCTCCTTAGGTGCCAAAATGCTGGGGGACCTCATAGTCCTGCATGTTCTGGTCCTAACAAATCCTGCTGTCGTCTCCCAAAATCAGGATACAGTTATTATCCACTTTTATAGATGAGGAAAACAAGGCACAGAAAGACTGTTGTCTCTAATCACAGAGGCRCTAGGCTCCTAATAGAGAAAAACAAGGAACTGGAAATTTAAGTATCTTTGGGACCATGGGACCTTTGGACTGCACAATGTTGAGCAATACAGGGTAGGAACTTCAAGCCARCTGTCCTATAACTTAAGCTAGTGCTTTAGCCACTGAAACTCCTTCCTCCCAGGATCTCTGTCCATGGAACAAAGTCTTGTGAGCTCAGAAGGCGTAAATGTAGTTCGTGCTTGGTTGCACAGGCCAAGGGGAATGGGTGRGTATGGACAGACACACAGTGAGAGAACGAAGCCACAAGAAGACAATATTGGTCCCCAGCAGAAGTAGGGCTGTCTGCATGAATGCAGTGCAGCTGGCTGCTCTCAGCTGGTGCCAAAAGCAGATATGCTGCTGCTGAGGTGGTGTTTTCATGCAGAAGGCATTGTGGGAGCAGCCTGCCCTGCTCCTGTCTCTTTTGGGTCCCACGCTATCAACTCCAATGCAAGGCATGGGTGCTCAGCTTCTCAGACAACCAAAACCCCCAGTATTTCCAGGATCTAACCCCTGTGGACACAGTGGACTGGTATCCTCATAGCCATCACTCCAGCAGGACCAGCCAGCACCAGAGGACACCCTGTGAAGGATGCTCACATTCCTGCTCTGCAAGKCTCAGCATCTCTCCAAAGGCCCTGAGGTGGTGCAGGGCAGGGAACAGAGTGAACCAGAAATGCTCTCACGCTGACCCAGCCACTCTTTTATCTCAACAGGTCCTTTTAGTGTGATCAGGGATGAAGTAGGCAGAAATCTAGGCAATTCTGAAGCAAAACCAGCAATTCTGGACCTACAGCCCCCCTCGGGCAATGACTGATGCACCTGGAAATGCAGCAGCCCTGCACTGCCCACCTGCGGACCAGTATTACCAAGGATATGTGCATGCTTTTAAGGGGTGTTTAAGGCAGACTTTGTTGTCTTTGATGACTAAAAGACTTTCTGGGGCTGTTTCTCTGTTTTTGTTTTTTTTTGTTTTTTTTTTTTGGAGGGATTGAATCTGGATAAAACCTAATCAAACACAGGGATTTCCAAACTCTCCTGCTTGAGAGAACCTGCTGCACACACCACAGCCCTCGGACTCTTCCTTGGCCAACTAGCCTTCATTGCTCTTTTATCCATGCCATTGCTCTGTCCCCAGCACTCTTCCAACCTCTCTGATCTGCAGAGGAGATAACATGCTGGGATGTCCCCCATTATGCCTTATCCAGCTGCAGAGGAGATGGCCTGGGCAAAGCCTGTCGACAGTTCACTGAGGCAGGAGGGGKGCAAGAAGGACTTGAACTGTTTGATCAGGACGGTTAATCCTTGGATGTGACAGCATTCATGGTGACCAGGCAGGGCTTTAGAGAAGAGCTTGACATGAAAGCCCAAACACACAAAGCTGCACATGCATCAGGGTAGTAAAGGTTGTTTACTGCTGTGGAAACTCTTTGCTTTTCATTTTAGCTAAGTCTTGGGGACTCTTAGCCCAGTGTAGATATCCTAGGAGTGGGAGGAGGATGCTGGAGTCCCCTCTGTCTTAACCTCATATCACGAACAATWTCCAGGCTCTCTGGTATCCACTGATTAAAGCAGCGTGCAGCTACAAAAGCCCATGCCAGCATCTTGCACTCGCACATGTAACCCCAGGGTCACTGTCAAAAGCCACACTGGGCAAGGAAAGGATGGAGAGATGATGATGAAACAGCCCAGGCCCAAGCAAAGGTGTTGACAAGTTCTTGATGGCAGGAGAGGAGGAGGAGGGTCAGTGGCRCAGGGGGTCTAACCAAGCCCCTGTCTCCGGGGAGGCCGTTACTGCTGCACGCTCCTGTGCCTGAGAGGCAGATTTTATCAGACCCCTTTAATTAGCTTATCACGGGCAATTAGCTCCACAGCTTAGACTGCCCCTGGCACAATTTGCAGATCTGGAACRTTTCAAACCTGTTCACTAGGGCTGCAGCTAGACATGGCAACATCCCTGGTAAATTCGCCGGGTTAAATGGGGACAGCTTCCCAGCTAGGACAGGCAACCTGCACAGCCAGCTGAGCTCCACAGCTCCTGCCTGCCCCACACAGTGCTGGGAATGGCCAAGAGGATGCTTGACATGGGTTTATGCCACTCAGGCCAAGGGATGGGCCACTTTGTCCCTGAAATCACCCAGCCCTACACCTGGAGAGAAGGACTTTGGTCCTGGATCTGAACCTGATTCAAGGTCCGTGACCATCACTGTGGCAATGGGTGAGGGATGTTGACCTAGAAGGCGTTATTTATCCCAGAAGTCAACCTGCAACAAACAGCAAGCTCAGTGCAAGGAGGGAGTGTAACAAGRTGCTTGCATGGTCATGGGGTGGCCTGAGCATGGGTGGAAACTGAGGATTTATGTTCTCATAAACCCTGAAGGCAGTCACAAACACATTCCCCTCCAAAAATACCCTAAAGTTATGTGTATAACTTAAATTTAACCTATCAGGAACGCTTCTCAGCACAGGTTCATTCTGTTGGACTCCCCTTACCCCCTTCCCTTCTCCATCCAAACTGTCCGGTGGGCATGGTCTCTGGATGCTTGACCCCCAGTCATGGATGGAGACTGTCTGGGAGAGCTGGTCCAGGCCAACAGCATGCCGGGGACCAGGTAACACTGAAGGTGTGGACAGCCAGATTTGCCACTTACAGCAAGAGGATGGTCATAGCATGTTGGTGCCAYGTGATACAGCTGCTTTTAGCTGGTCACATCTGGGGTAAGATGCAACTGCTCAGGGACGTGATTGGAAAAGCCGCTTGCCTGGGGCTAGAAGATTAATGATGTGCAGGGCAGGGGGACAGGCTTAATCCATTCATTTTGGGTGTCTTTTCTTTTTTTGAAGTGATCCCCACTTTCCTGCAGTCCCAGCTGCTTTGTGAGGCTAACAGCAAGTCCGTCTCAGTGGGAGACCTCCTCCAGGCTTCAGCTGAAGTTTATGARTTTTGCCCAAGTGTTGCGGAGAGGAGATTGCATTTCTTCTAAGGAAGCTGCATTTCCTCTAGCTACAGCAACTGGCTGGGAGGAAGGACTCCTGTATTTTAATTTAGCCTCTGCTTTTGAGTCTTGGATTCTGCTCTGAGCCAAACCTCTGATCCTGCTGTGGTTCATTTTCAGGCGCGTGTGCCCCAGAAACTTTTTTTAAAATTCATTTTTCATACAGAATTCCTTCGCTTGATGGGTGCAGTGAGAAAATATTTCCCAAACAGGAAAGAGGACCTCCCATCCCCCCCTCTCTCTTGTGGATGTTTTTAATAAGAACATCAATTGTCTGCAGAAGGCTTATTCCTTTCTGACCTCAAAGCAACTCCTGGTTAGTGCATTCCAGCATGGCCACAGAGCAAGTCTGAATTACTTCACAGGGCCGTCAAGAAGTTTTCCATAACAATGCATAGTTAGTGAAGGACCTGATCCTGTGAGATGTGGAGCTGCCCTTGGCCTCTCAGGGGCTGAGGATGCTGAGCACCTTTGGACCGAACCCAGAGTGCCGGGGCCGTGTAGCTGCTGGACTACTGATAGCAGCAGGGTTGGCTTGCATTTCTAACTTCAGGTCCCCCTACCCTCCTTCTTCCTCCCTTTGTGAAGGAAATGTCTACTTGCAGAACATCCTCACTTGTCCTTCCTGCTCCAGCCTGAAGCCCCTTTGAACTGTTTGAGCTGAAGAGAGTTTCTGATCTGTGTGGCAGCGCTTGGCGGCTCAAGTCAGCTGCACRTAACATGAGCAGGATGAAAGGCCTCTCACATGTCTTGCTGCCAAACCGGGCAGGCCAAGGTGGGTTTATGGTGGGGAGASAAGGGGAAGGAAGGGCCTGAAATCCTCACATTGCCATGACCTGGGGTGGATGTGTTCCCTGCTGTTCAGTAGTCTACACCAYCCCCAGCCTGAGGCTCCACAGTGCTGATGGTTTAATATACTAATATAGACATAGATTACATAGACATAGTCTAAGCAGAGGCTTAACTTAGGAGTTTTGGGGTTTTCTTCCATTTCCATAGCTGACTTGAATAGTAACGTGGCGATCACAATGTTGGCTGCATGGGGATGGGTGAGATGTGTCCCAACACCGTCTCCCATGGTGGCACACCTTGTCTTGCTCTTAGATAGGTAAAAGATCTGACATGCACCCGAGACCATCGGATCTGCTCAGCCCCAGGAACAGTTAGACTGCCTGTGGATCCTCCCAAAGGCTCTTCCTTAACAGAGCTCTTCACTTGGCTTCAAGTATCTGCAGCAGTTAAGGCACAATTTGCAAATTCACAGTCCTGCATCACTTGACCACAGAGATTGTCATGGGACCCAGACCAACCGKCCTCAAGGCCACAGGCTCCCAACTCAGCCAGGGGACATTTTCCAGCCAAACCAACTTCTGACTGATAAATGCAGCTTGGGACTAGCTGAAGCTGTTCGCAAAATCATGGTGAATGCTTTCAGATATAAAGAAAAGCTAATTTCCCTGTTAGGCCATTGGAAATACCTATTTGGACATTTTCAAAATGCAGCATTTCAGTTTTTCTTTGAGAAAGGGCACTGCAAGTCCAAGGCCACCTCAAGAYGACTAGAGAAGTGAAATCAAGCCACAAACAATCACACTAAGCAGAGTTTTGGGGGGGATCAGATAAAATATTTCTATAGTCTGAAATCCTGGTGGGAAGTGGGGGGAAGGGCAGTGTGCAGGACAGCAGATGCTTTGGCAAGGAAAGGGAAACAAGCTTGAGCTGAAGTCCACCTCCAGACAGAAAAGCTTTTGCAGTTTCCCAGCTTGGCCTGAGCCACAGACACTCGCCCACTCTCGGCTCCGCTCCCCGGGAGTGCGGGGCCGGGGAGCTACACCCTGGGATCGGGGATCCCTCAAGCAGCRAGAGAAACGTGCAGACCAGCCTGATCTGCCGAAACCCACCCAGCGAGAAAGATTTAAAATGAGCCATGTGGCCTGGGAGGCTCTCAGAGCAGCCTAAAACAAAACCCTACCTCTGCCTTTGCTCAAGCTAAAGCCAGCCCGAGGTTCTTGGGGAGACCCAGAAATGTTTGCTTAGCTCCAAAAAGCCTGGCTGCCATGGAGGCTGAAGTGTAAAATCCCTCCTGCAGTATTTTTTTGGCTGTGTTTCTGGGCCAGCTGGTATTGCGGTCCACCGGCCACCTCTCTGGGGAGGCCCAGAYGCATCCCCGGTGTGTGATGGGAGCAGCTGTCCCACCTGGGCAAGGTGTCACCCTGCTGCCAGTGGCCTTGGAGCCGAGCACGTTGCCTGCCCCACACCCTGCTTCACAGCGCCTCTGAGCGCTCCAGTGTACATTGGTTTCGTTTGCCTTCCTTTGGGCAACCGTTTTCCCAGGCCAAACCTCTGAAGTGTCTGTGGTTTGCCCATTGCTGAACACAAGGCTTTTAAGTGCTTGTTTGCCACGGTTTGCATCTCTGGCACAAAGCTCACCGCAGCCCTGGAAATAACCCTGAGCTGAAGCCTGATCCTCACGGCAGGAAATAAACATAATTTTATAAGCGTTAACAGACAGCCGAGTACAGGCAGGAATACGCGGCATTTCCTAGGATCCCAGATGTTTGTAAACTGAAGGGCTGCTCCAGTGCGCTGCATTTGCACTGATGTCAGGGAACGCTTAGGGCCTAAAGGAATGTTCCTACATTAGGAAACAATGTCTTCAGAAACCACAAAAACAGGGACTGCAGCATTTAGAGGAGGAAAATGAACCCTTGACAGCCACCGAAATATCACCTTGTCATGACATCAGGATGAGCAGCAGAGATCAGGAGCAACAGTCATTCTAACAAGYGCTTTAAAGCAAGAAAAGGCTGCCTTCAGGACCCCTCTGAGATGCAAAGAGGGTTCTCAGCCCTGCATGAAGCTGAAGCTCTTTTAAGTTCTTATGGGCTTAAATTTGGCCCTCAGTGTTTTCTGGCTGTCATGTAGGGTTTTGGACTCACGTCCTGGCAGTCAACAGCAGGATGCTTGCTGACTCCACTGGGAAAATGGCTGTTTTCACCTGAAAGACCTGTGAACCTTCAGTCACAAGCAAAGAAGCAAACTTATCTTCACCAGGAGAGCAAGCCTGGCTTCTCCTTGCAAAAGTAAGCAAGGAAAATCAGCCTAAAACTCTCTCTGATGACCCCTCCTGGAGCTAAAATCTTCTTCACCTAYGGCCAAGCATGTCCCCCAGTGGGAGAAAACCCTTTTCTCCCTTAGAAAGCAGTGAAGCAGATTCTTTCCAGCTGCATCATTTAGGGAACGGGATTTATTTATTGCTTTTGTTGACAAGCTAAACTAAACTGACACTTGTAATCTGAAATCGGAGTATCTACTGCAGCCTCTCACTGAACAATCTGTGGGTGTGAGCTGAGCTGGTGCCATTAACCGGGATCCAGCCTCGGTATGGCTGAGTCCTGCTGCATGTCCAGCCTGTCCTAGGATGCCTCTCCTCCCTCCCACCGCCTGGCATGCAGGGAGAACAGCACCGGAGCCAGCAGCATGTGCAAGGTCGTTTGAGCTGTATTTGCCAGTGAAGGGAAGACACAAAGACAGAGGGCACCAAGGACAGGACATTTCTGCACAGAGACCAGCGGTGGGACTGCTGTAGCACTGCTACTCGCTGCTGACTGCTGCTTGGGTGCTTTCCCAAACTGCTGGTCCCGGGGGCACTTTTTTCCCTGGATTAAAATTGGTGGCACGCAGCAGATCTCCCCTGCTGCACAGTGCACCACAGCCTGGTGTTGCTGAGCCAGCTCCTGCAGCCCAGCTCTGGGGCCAGGCAGCCGCAGGCAGAGCGTGGTCCTAGTTCTGGGGGGTCGGAGGGACCTAGAGTTGACACAGAGCAGGGCACCTCACAGACACGTGGCAGGTGGCCTAACAGCAGGGCATCCTCGTGGCACTCCAGAGATCGGAGCTCAGGCCGTGCCCTAGTAATGCTTCTGCTGCCTTCCTGGACCATGGAGGGGGATTTGCGTCCCTCTGTGCCAGCGGCTGTCAGTGGAGGGTATTCCTACAGCAGCAGCACAGACAGGCATGGACCTTTCCATCTGTTTGGACAGCTGCACAGCGCGCTGGGTTAGGAGTGTCCCAGCTGAGAAACAAGTTGTTGGTTTTCTATTTTTTTACTTTTGCTGGGTCATTTTTCATTGGATCTGTTCCTTGACCCATTGGCTGGGTGGCCGTGTCCAAAAGCAGGGACAGTGTGTGGCAGGATAAATGCCTGGGGGATCAGCACAGTGGCACTGCCAGGCAGTGTGAAACCGTAGCCTGCATGTCCCTGGCTAACAGCAAGGGCACGATTCTAGCTGCCGCTGTGGGGCCAAGGTGAGCTCGACCTGCAGCTGGGCAGCCAACCTCTGTCATCACCCACTCAACATGAGACCTGACAAATGAACACTGCCCAAAATGGTCCGTTTTCTCAACAAGCCCTTTGAAAGGATTCAGGACTCGACAGTATCAGCCCCAGGTGGTGCCCAGCGTTGCTTGCCCTGCTTCCCATCTCACCTGCCCTTGGCAGCAGAGCTGCAAGGAGACTGCAAGCTTATCACCCGAAGGATGCACATTCCTAATGAGGCTTCATTAACAATAAGCCCTTTAAAACAACCTTTGTGTTCGCTGCTACTGAGCTCACATTTGTAATAAACTGAAAAAGTTAATCCTTCAGGAAAAGCAGCCCCAACTAAACATTAATCAAACTGAAGCCCAGGGATCCTACTTGGGTGGAAAARCCCTTGCATCCAGAGCAGCCAGAGGCGAGGAGGATGGTCATGGGTCTGGGATGTTGAGTTGGTCTTTGAGAGAAGGGGGTTCAATTTTCTGCCTTGCAATGGCTGTTTGGGGTGCTTTCCATCAGCTCCAGCAACACAGGCCTATCCTGTGAACAGGAGACGGCACCTGCCTGCTCCTTCCACCCCAAGGTGTGTGGGGCGACTCCATGCCCCTTTGTAGGGYGCTCAGACGCTGCACCGGGGCTGTGCCTGTGCCAAGAAGAGGCACCGCCCTTAATGCCTGGCCCACACGCCCTGATGCTTTCTGGTGCTCCCTAGGTGACTCCAGCTTCTGGAGTTCATCTATGGTGAACACATCTGCCGTTATCCCCTCAGCAATGATAATATCCACAGCAGCAAATGTGGATGGATGGTTTCTTTCCTTTGACTGTACCTATCCTTAACCCAGCCCTGTTAGTCTTGAACTTCCCCCCATGTTTACTCCTTATGGRATTCCCCTCTTTTCTGTCAAAAAAAAGATCAAGAGATGGTTTACTTAAGAGAGGTCTTATTCAAGCTCAGTTTCACAGCTGTATCGCACAAAGGGCCTCAGCACAGCTAACTGCCCCCCTGGACTTTCTTCAGTGGATGACTCCAAACCCTTTTGCTCTGCTCTGCTGGCCATGCATGCCCGCCATGTCCCCCTGCCTGTGCAATTACCCCCACCCTGGATCCTGGCCATATCATTTTTAACCTTCTGCAAGTTTGTCTCTAGCGGATCTATGGCTGCTCTGCGGGTAGCCTATTCTGACCAGCGCTCCCTTGTATTTGTCTCTCCAGGTGGTAACAGGCTGAAAARCGCCTGTAATCCTCCTGAATAAACCACGGAGCACAAAAACAAAGTTGAACTCCATTATATTATGTTCACCTCCTTTTGACATAGGCTGGTGCAGCCACCCAAGATAATGCAGGCAAGGATCTCACAGCTCGCTTTGCTGGGACCCAGATATAAGAACTAGAAAAGCGCCCCCCGCCCCCCAGTCCTGCTGGAATTATCTTCAAATTTGCCAGTGCTCCTTCCATCTTATTTCAAACACATCAAGTAAAAAAATCCCCTGTCCTATCCCCTCCCACAACMGGTGCCTTTCACCACTTTCTTCCCAAAGTTGATTTGCCTTTTTTTTTCTCCAGTCTTAGTTACATTCCCCATTCTAGAACTATAATAGCTCCCATTAGAATGGTGTTGCATCTCCTGTGGCCATAAATGGGAGAGACCATGTACGCTTCGTCTGAAAGACATCCCTCCCAGGGCAGTGTGCCTAACTTCTTATTGGCGCACTGCTCTGAACTCAATCGACCTGCAAGACAATGTGTCTCTCTGCAATTTAAAGATAAATGGAGAGATCTTTGAAACAGTTCAAATGGTCAGCAGTGAGTGCAATATATTCCTTATGCCAAACATTGCATTTATGACTTGTTTCTTCAGTCCTATSCTGCACAGGTTTTATGCAGCCAACTCTTAATTATCCCTGGTTGTTGGATCCCGCTTGTGGATCTGCCGCTCCGCACCCTGCCAAGACACTCAACACAACTGAAAGCTTCTCAGCACCGCAGGCAAGACTGGACAGGTGAGAAGCTGCATTGCTTCTGCCTCAGGCAGAGGATGCAGAAGCAGAAAGGCAGAGCAGCCCCAAGAGCTGCATACTGGCTGCCTTGTGGGAAGGACATGCTGAGCGTGGAGGTGGCTGCAACTCCCACCAAATCCAGCTCTGCTTCCTGAAACTTTAAGCTGCCCGCCTCTTACAGAAACTCCTTGGTGTGGTTTCTGAAAGAGAGCTATATGCACCCTTCTTGCCTGTACACGTGTCTTTGTGTTACAGGCTCCCAGCGCCCCTTCCTATCTGCTGCAGACCTTGTGCGTGCTTCCACAGCTGTGTGTATGAGGACTCACAGAGCTGAGCAGCCARGGCACCTCCACCAAGCCCTGCAGGCACATGGCGGTGCTCAGGAGGTTTCAGACATGCTCTTGACCTCTGTGTCCAAATTCTGTTCATTATCAACACCTGCAACTTGTGGAAGCCCTGAGGGAGTAAAATTGGCTCAGAGCACCAGTTCTGTGTTGGAGCCTGAATTCAGCTCAAACCCACACCAGGGTGGTGCTGGACCCACAACCAGGTTTGGCTTGTCTGCAAGGGATTCTTTGAGCTACCAAGCTGGAAGTGATCAGGACAGAGAGCATCAGGGCAGCCCCTGAACTCAGCACAGGCTGGGACTGCCCCCCATCGACCCCAGCTGGACCAGAGAAGGCAGAGCCTTGCRTTAGCAGCTTGGGAGATGGCACCAGCAGGGGAACCGGAGCAGGGCTGTGCCCACTAACATTGGGAAGAGTCCCTGGCTCTGAAAGGACTATTCTGCTCCTTCCTTCCCTCCCCTTCCCCTGACTCCCCCACAGGCTGACTGCAGCTTTACCTCCCTGACCTAGGGCTGCTCGGGCCAAAATGAACAAGACCTCACCAAAGAAGAAGCTATGAGCTATGCTCTGTGCATAGCTCTGTTTAAGTGAAAACAACTACCCTGTGCCAGTTTAAATACAATTCGCCTTTTCTTACTTATATAACATGGTAACCTTCTTTCAACAAATTCACTTTATTTCTGGCCCAACAAACCATTACAGAACCCTTATGTTTCTTGGCCACAATGGCCAAGACCCTCAGAGGACAGCAAAGCTGTTCAGAGTCAGCGTCAGGTACGTCTTGCTAGTACATGTCAAGGCTTAGGTGACGCACTCTTTGCGTTAAGGACTGGATGTTTGATGAGGGCAGGGGAAGCTGGCAGGATGCAAGTGCTTTCTTCTGCCTGTTTTCTGTCTTGTTTCACTGTGTAGCTGAGTACAGGCGGAGAAATGTCAGTACAGCCCAGGCTGCTTAGCATCTCCTGAGAAGGGTTTTCCTTCTATCCAACACGCCCTGGGTGGTCCCAGGCAGGTCCTTGATCCAATTTGGGAACATCCCTGGTACTTCCTTTCTCCAGCTGGATAGGGGTCTTGGTTTCCAGCAGGAAAGAGCAAAATAAGGTTTCAGCTTTGGGTCCCCACAACAACGATAAAACTGGACCTGTTTCCCAGGACCTTCACAAGCAGTCTGGCATGGCTTGTGAGGAAAGCAGTGGAGAAGGGTTTAGAATAGAGGTTGATCTCCCCATAGCCAAACCCAGGAGATGATGGTGAGAGGTGATTGCATGAAATCTAAGGAGATCTGCCTCGCTCCTGTTTGCTGGGGTTAGGTGACTGCTCAGCCAATGGAGACCAGTTTGTGAAGTTAGTTGTTTCGGAAAGGTGCCTTGTTAGCCTTCTGTTTTCCAAGAACATCAGAGCTTTGGCAGGGGCCAAGCAGCAGTCTGAGGTTAACAAAACAGCCTCATGTAGACAGGCGCTCCGATGCTTCAGAGAAGTCCTTGGTCAGCAGCTTGGTACGTGCTGCAGGGATCTATGCAGGTGCCAGGGATGTCCCTTCCTCCTCCTCCACAAGCCCTTCCAGAGACTGGGAACATGGTACATCCACAGGAGGAGAGTCCGTGAGATGCAACTGGAGAGCAAGGTCTCCTAGGCCTGCCTGAGAGACAGCAATTGCCTGGCTCCTGCAGGCATTTCTCCACTACAAATGAATGCTGCAGCCAAGAGCAACCTTTCAGACGTCCAACACGCTGTCTCCTTCAGCAGTACTCGGCCTGCAATAGCAGCAGGAGTCTCAGGGGACAAGCCCGGCTGGAAATGTCATTAGCATGTGTCACCTCTGCCTGCTTGGAGGGATTAATCAGGATGAAGAGCTTGCTTTTTAATGAGCTCTTTCATGGTATGTTATTGGGGGAGAATAAAAATAAAAGTCCCCAAGCGAAACAGATTTTCCAATAAAATTTATAGAGCATGAAAATGACTTCTGGCGCTAGGGTTCAGAGGTGGCTGGCCTTGTACATGTGGAGGCACCACCCTCCTTCTCCTCCTCAGATGAAAACAAAATAAACAAGCAGAAAAATCCACGGAGCAGATAAGTGAAGTCACGTCCTTCCCCAGAACAAGTGAGTCGGCTTTGCTGGCACGTGACCCTTAGATGGATGAACTGCATCCTCTGAAGCATCTCTGCTCTGTGGAGTGGGCATGAGCCCTCCACCATACTCGCAAGGGCTGAGCTCTTCTAGAAACCCCTTAAGACATCCTTGCACACCGGAGCAGACCCACAGGCTTTACTTGCATTGAAGTAACACTTAGAAACCTCAGTCCAGTGGGGCATACTGTGCTAGGTGCTGTACATACATTTAGAAGATGATGCTGGCCACAGAGAGCTCACAGACAAAATGCATTAAAGCGGACAAGACAAACTGTGAACAGTGCTGAAAGCCTGCATGCTTTACAGGCTATCGTCTGGTAACCATGTGGCGAGGTAGTGTGGGTCTACGTCTGAGCTAGGCACACCAAATTCCCTTTTAAAGTCAAGGGGGAGAAGAAGCTGCCTCTGGGGGGACTTAGTCCACCCTCAGATGAGTGTCCAAGGAAGGTGGAATAAGCCACTCTCTGCAGTGGCCATTCTCAATTGCTCAGAAAGGACTCCAGGTGAGAAGCTCGGGCTGGATATCTCCCTTCCAGACCTGCTTGAGGAGCAGGAGTGACACCCAGGGTGCTCCATTTCCCAGGACATCATCTGCTCAGATGTAGCAGTGCRAGAGCAAGGGGGAAATGTCTGTGTCAGACATTTCCTGAACCCCTCTCACTGGCGGAGAGCAGAGCTGGCTCTGCCTGGCCTCGGTGCAAAGCTCTGGCTGACTCCAGCATGTGTAATGACCTCCCACCTTGGGAACCAGCGTCCTCCTTTGGGTGAGGGACGGGGGGGCAGAGAGAAGAAGAACAGGGAAGGGGGTGCAGGATTTCCGTGCCCAGTCAAGAGAACAAACTATTCTTGCATAGTCCACCCTTCCCTCCAGTAGCAAGTAATCCTTGCAACCATGACAGCCACTTCTCTTTGCCCTGGAGAACTGTATAAATCAGAGCAGAACAAAAGTCCTTTGCTAGGAGCTGGGCATGTGCACTGCGTTTCAAAGGGTAGGCACATTTCTTTATAGATCTGCATTCTCCAGGGACTGTAACTTTGACAGCAGAGAGATTAAGCAAAGCAACCCACTCAACCTATCCTTCTTCAAGATCTCTCCATGGGTGGAACAAACCCATCACAGTCAAACCACAGGGCAGAGCCATAATTCACACTTGTTACTTTGCTTCTTAGTTGTTTAATGGCCTATTTTTTCCTATTTAATGTTTTCAAAGTTTTGAGTAATAATTACATAGAATGCAGGCTCCTTTGGCGTTAGAGCTGGAAAACTTAGAAATAATGAAGAAAAGCAAACCAAATGTACCAATTATTAGAGTCCTCGGGGAACCTGCAGAGCTCTAGTGAGCTGTATCCAAACCTTAAGAGAAGCCATTCAAACTATGTTCCTAGCTGGACTGGTAAACATGCACACATGAACCCTCGCCCACACACCCCCGAGTGAAAAGCTTTAAATTAACCCAAAGATATCGGGCAAACTTTTAAAGTTAAAGTAACTACAGCTTCTTTTGTTATTAGCAATACCTCACGTTACAGATCTTCTGCGGGATAGTGCTGCTGATGGTATCTGTCATTCACACAATAGTAAGAGCCAGCCAGATAACTTGGGAGTGTGAGAGATCACTGATTTCCTCCTGTGCTCTTACAGAGCAAGATCCATTTTCTTGTAACTTTTCTAAGCAGTCAGGGCAGTGAACTCATTTTTTTTTCCAGTTGTGTTTGTACCAGCAGAGACCGGGGTGCAGGCCAGCTGAATGAAGTACTGAAAATGAGAGTCATGGGGAGTTTAAGCCCTTCTGCTCCTCGGGGGTTGCTTGGGAATGGGCTATTTTTTGTGAGCTCCTAATTGTACAGCTATTTGCGTGGACAAATTGCTGGCTTCTGGGTTGTCCCCAGTCTGCCTGCTTCAAGGTTATTGGTGATGTGTGTGATCATAACCTCAGTAAGCTGTAGCATCTCTCTGCCTGCCCTGATGCTGGTGGGAGAGGCTCTCAATGCTGTCTGTGCCTGCTACTCCTTCCCCAGCCTCCCCCACATCTCCTGCAGCGGATAGTCCTGGTGCTGGGGACCAGTCCCTGTCTCACTGACATTGCTGGAGCAGAGCTGAACATCTCATATGTAGCAGTTGTCTGCAGAGGAAATGTTGTCATGGGTGAGGGACTGTCCAAAGGTCCCTTGAGGCACCTTGGAGAAGATGCTGAGAACACCCAGCACCTCTGTTACCCTCCAACCACAACAGGGAACTGGGGGACAATAACTGCTGTCCAGAAAGACTCTTCCTCTGCATTAGATGAACATAACTGAAAACCTGGCCTGGAAAAGTTTTTAAAGGGAAAGGAAGTATCAAAGAATAATCAATGAATAACAACCGCATGTGAATATCATTATTCACATGAAGAAGTGCCATCCCCAAAATCTGTGCCAAGAAACCTACTGCCATGGAGTTCTCTCTGGATAGGAAATAACAAGGAATTGTGCAACTGCAGTTATTGTCAGATCCTGAAAGCAGAACTAGGAAGTTAAATTCTGTCTCTTGCCAACCTGCCTGGGTGTCAAATCTAGAACTGACTATGAAGTATATGTGTTTCACAAAAAAAAATCACAAGAGTAACACTTTTGTTAGAGATTTTTGTATGAAGCATTTTCATTTTCCAATGAAAAACATCTAAATGGAATAGAAACATTTCTGGTTTTATTTCAGATTGAAATGGTTTCATTTGGGGTTTTGAAAGACAAGCCAAGACAAAAGTTTGGATTTAAAACAAAAAAAGGGAAATATTTCTGTCTTGTTTTCAATTTCCTTGCATCAGATAGTCAAAAATCTTCATGGAAAGGGAAGAGTTTCCTCCAAGCATTCACATCCAATTTAAAACAGTACATTAAAAAAGTTTAATATTTTTAAACAGCTCCCTTATTAGTAGCAGTATAACTTCCTCTGCACCAGGACTGGGGCACAACTCACACAGTTTTGATCTTCTGTCATTCCATTAAGGCACATTTTGGTTCTAAAGTGGCCACTTTGAGGCTGAGTTGTCTCCAGCTGGTTTCCAGAGAGGCTGAGCCCCCCCTTTTCACTGCCCATCAGCAGTGGCGCTGGTCCCTCAGCATCTTTGGGTCAGATGCACCTAGACAGGTAGCTGTCTTGCAGAGCTTTGCTCTCTGTCTCATGGTTGCATCCGATGACCACTTCATCCTGTTACAGGCACAGGAGCCTGGCTTGGGGTCCAGATCCCACCAAAGCTTCCTTGCATGCACAAAGAGAATAAGAGACTCTGTTCCAAAGAGCTTCCAGCCTATAAATTGAAGCTAAATATATTTACACTTTCCAAACTCTGGGCAAAAAAATGATAAAATGAGGTTAAATCTCTGCTTTCTATTTCTTTCCTCCTCTTTAATTTAGGGTAGGTAAGACTCCTGAGCCCTGGGGATATCCTTTATTTTCTCCTTTATGATATTTACTAAAGACTTAAAGATGGGAAGAGGCAGAAGCCTATGGAGTGTATGGGCTGAGATGAAAAGGTCCCGGATCCCCAGCGGGATAGGAAGGCTTCCAACAGGAGGCACAAGCTGCTTGGCTTTGTTTCTCAATTCAAACATGGTACCATGCACAAAAGGAGGTGAATAATATCGCTCTCCCAGGCGGCAAGCCCACGCCTCACTGCTGGCCATAATAATAATAATAATAATTCAAAACAAAAAAAAAAGGATGCCAGCAAGAAAAATGATTTGGGATTAAGGGCTCCCATGTCCCACCTGCTGACTTGGGGTATTCTTCCGTTGAATAGACCCTCAACTTCCTCAGACCTTGGGCACCCTGGGACAGGGCCCATCCCTTTCCGGGCCACCACTGACATGCTGTGGGATCAAAAAGCCTACAGAAAAATTCCTGGGGATTTGATCATGTGAATAAAAGGTCAACCTGTCAATGACTCCACACCAGCACAAATGCAGGGTTTATGGGGAAAGGGCAGCTCAGGTTTCCTGCGATGCAGAGGTTGTGAGGGSGACAGGCAGCACAAAGAGTACTAATGCCTGAGCTGACCAAGTCTGGACAACTCAATGACACCCCAGGGACTCCCTGTAATCTGCCATTATATCACCCCTTTGAGATGGCTTTCCTCTGCTCAGGGGTCCTCTTTGGGCTTTGCTTGCAAGGAACAAGGCCAAGCTGGCCAGCCGGCCCCTTCCCCAATCCCAAGGTTTGTGGACAATGGTCAATTTTCTCCTAACTGGACAAATACAAAGAGGCAGTCAAGCTAGACCCAGATGTCAATACAGAAGTTCTCTGATTCGCATTCGACCTTGTACTAAAACCTGCTCCTTTTTCTCCACAGCCTCCCCTTGAGTCCACATAAACTTTTAGCATCCAACTACATCTGAGGGCAAGAAGCTCCACAGTTTGCCCACAGTACTCGAGGAATGGTCTCCTTTTGTTTGGCTTGGACCAAGATCCCACTGGCTTCATTTGTTGTCTCTTGCAGAAAGCCACACACATCCCCACAGGTGAAGAGCATCCTGGCCCACACCAGGGGTCTATCCATCCCTGTGTCCTGCTCCAAGTGATGGAGGGGAGAGGCAGCTCAAAAGAAGCATGGAGGAATGATGCCTCGGGGACACAGTTCTCACCCTTCTCTGCTCCTTCTTGTGAGGATGGGATTGAGGTAGGGACTATATCTTTTATTTGTGGCTTTATACCAGCAGTACTCTACAGATCTTCTATGCCAGGGCCCTTGTTGCACAGCCAGCCTGTTGCTAAGTCTTTCATGGTTAATGGAAGCTGTCTCTGTCTGCAAGGTAAAATATCACGGTGTCATGGGAGCACAAAAGAAGATGTCTAAGAGATGTTAGTGAAAAAACCTAGGAGCCCAGCTCTGTCCCRGTCCCTTTTATTCTGAGCTGTGATGGGGAGGACCTGTGCCAGAAGGGAATAGGGAAGCAGGCAGCCTTCTCCTCTGACCAGCTCAGGACCATCATCTTCCTCCCCACTCTGGTAGATGGAAGGAGCAAAGGGCCGTACTGGGACTGTGCGTGAGCCTCACAAAGGTGTGAGCATCATTGTTTGTTTCACTGCAATGAAGGGGCGTGGGGAGCCATGATGCTGAGTTTTCCTCAAAATCTGTAGTGTTCACATCCAAAAGAAAAAGGATCAAGTAGGAGACTCTACCACGTTCGTCTGGGATAAGATGAGAACCGCTTCCYTCCCTGCCAGCCCAGTGTCCTCTGTCTGAACTCCAAGCCTTCAGGAAGCTTGGAAACGAGCTTCCCTTGCTCCCCAGCCCCACTGCCTCTCCCTGCCCTGTCTGCTGCATGGGTTCGGCTTGGCTGCACAGGCTCAGGTGCTGCGAAGCTCTGCCACCCTCAACCAGGTTCAAATCCTGCTGCACATGCCGAACAAGTGGCCGAGAGCACTCCTCAGCCACAGGCACAGCACCGGCGGTCGGATGCAGCCGGAGAGCCAGAGAGCATCCCGGCGCCCCGCAGCATGCCTGCTTTGGCTGGCTCTGGAGCACCTTGGCAGGCTCTGAATGAAGGCCTTGCCGGCCTCGCTGAGCCAGAAGGTCAGCAGTGCTGACAAGGCGCCACAGCAGTACGGCAAGTAAAGGCTAAAATCTGATGTTGGAGGGAACTGAGCTCTGACTAAGGCTTCCTCGGAAAATAAAACCACTCTGTTGAGTCTCTCAGCCGGCTTGGAAACCTCCACAGGCCACCTGGAGAGCTGTGCCCTTTGCAGTTTATACAGCAGGCACTGTTCAKACACGTCACTCTATTTATCCTTGGCATGGTGGGAGTTAAGATGCATTCTCCGGAGCACAGGTAACTGAGTGCTGGCATTTTCCGTCTTGGGGCTCTGCCCTGCTCCCACTGTGATCAATGGGAATGATTCAATTAACTCAGCTGAAGAGACTGCCATCAGCCCTCCCATCAGCTTTATCCAGCACGGAACAAGCCGTTAGACGCCCATAAATAAATAACAGTATTTTTATATTATTTTTGAATTAAAGCTGGTGGGATTTTTAACTCATTAATAACCTAGTCTACATGTCCTTCATTTGCCCAGCATATTGCATGGGTATTGGGTGTTTAATGGAAAATAGTGCTCCAGCCTCCCTCACAACTACACTGATCATCCCACAGCTCTATACTGTGAGATGCTCTTTATGGGTCTGAGACAACACAAAGGGGAGCCCAGCTTTGTCATACCAAGGGAAGCAGAGAAGTCACAGTTTGGAGGGAAAGTTCAGCTCTATAGAGAGCATGGTGTTAAGAGTCATGTGCACCTACAGAAGATATTCACTCTGAGAAGATCCCACACCCAGCTTGGCCTCTATTCCTTGTTTGACCTRGGACTCAGGTACTTAGGATGCACAACTCCAGGCAGCTCTTGTATTCAAAGGCTGGCAAGGCTAGGGACTGATGYAGGAAGGAGTCAAGAAGGTCAAGGCATAGGGGTAAGCCTCTGCCTATAGGGAGCTGTGGGGTCCTGCTAGGTCAAGGCCACACAAAGAGATCTGGAGCAGTAAAGAGTAGGGCTGAGAAAAACACTCGGTGAAAGGAGTGGTGCTGGGAATCAGAAAGCCTCAAAGTGAAGGGATGGAGGGAACTGACAAATGCGAGAGTCGTTCCTGGGCCTCTGCCCGGTGTCTGCAGGAGTGGCTGGAGCTGCAGACTCACTGACAGGCTTTGCACTGAGAGGTGCTTTCAGCTGGGCTTGCTGCTTGGCTGGACTTTTGTTTCCCTTGGAAGAGATGCAGCCAAAGGGCTCACCTGTCCAGGCAAGGATGGGAAACGACCACAGCCATGTCACCAGAGGAAAAAGTCCCTGTTTTGGACTGACACACAATGATGCCGGTGAGAGATTGCCTTCTCCTGCCCTTATCATAAACTCCTGAGACAACAGAAGYTACTTTCCTCTGACGCTAGTGGAGTCTTTTAATGTTTCTCTTCCTAAGAATAGATAAACTATGTCAACCAAAACAACCTCAAGAAATACAAATCAAGAAAGAATACAGCTAACAGAATGGRTAACAAGAACACTAAATAGGAGTTTTGAGGAAGCAAAGACCCCCGACAGTCACTGAGATCTGTTTAAACACCATTGCCAGCTTTCTGATCACACCACCATGCTTGACTATCTGAGTGCCCCTGCTTCAGTTGTAGATAATTTAGTGGGATCCTTTCATCTTTCTTTTGGGAACACAACATATTCTGTGCTTTGTGAAGGCATTCAGTATAAAGAATTTTCCTGTTGCAGTTTCCATACTAAGGTATTTGATTCCTTTGTAGCTATTTCAGGGTAAATGTTTGAGCTCTAGAGTTGTTTCTAATGGTAGCACCAAGACTGCTCTTCAGCAGAAAYTTCTGAAGCAGCCACTGGAATACAGAATCAGAAGGTGTGCTGCACTGGCCTAACACCATTAAGTTGTATCCTTTCCATCCACCTGGGCCTTTTCCATAGATTCAGAGATGGTTTAAAGCCAAAGTGAACTCTAAAACTAAATCAAAAGACAAAACAGTATCTACACAACCATATCCATATCAACCCCACAAGGTGTAACAGAGCCACAGCAAAATTATCMGTCAAAAAAATATCACTTGTCTCAGCCTAAAGACTTTGGACAATGGAGAATCAGTCTTAACACTAAGGACATCATTTTGATAGTTATTTAATGTCCCCATTAAACATTTGAACCTTATTTCCAGTGTTCTAACTAGCTTCAACTTCACCCTGCCTTATTTTGACAGATCAATCAACAACCCTCTTTCTTTTGTATCACTTCTGCTATTAGCAATGACTTTTCTTGTCCTCTGTACATATGGGTGAGGACAGGAATTGATCCATGTCCTTGAAGGGGTACATCAAAAGGCATTGCCAAAGAAGACAGTTTGGGGGTCATTACAGTCACAATACACCATYGCATCATTAGTCAATTATGTGTCAAAGCCCAGCTGAAACACAGCTTTGAGTATAAGACCAGGATGAAGTGATAATTTTCCTCACATCTACAAAAAAGATCTGCGCTATATTTATCTCAGTGAGAACTGGGAGTCTCCTGTAATTTTGCTTAATCTTTTATACAAGGATTTGAATTTGCRAGAGATTCCACCTGCATATCTGGCCAGAAAGGGAAACTCTGGGTCTTTATGTTCTGTACTGTTGTTGACAAACTCTACAACATCTCCTCAGATTGGCAATTTCAATGCCTAACAGGGTGTTGAATCTGGAGATGTCTAGGAGGTTTCTGTTCTCCATCTAGCATTACTCCCTCCTGMAGAGTTGGGAATTGCTGTGGATTTTATTTTGTTTTGAAAGGGGGCAGTTCTTGACTCCTGTTTGGTTCAGCCTCCTACTGCTTTGCTCATGGCTTATGAACCATGGGCTTCTACAGGCTTATGGCATCAAATCCTGGGCCTGCTGCAAACTGGTCATACTTGGTTGTTGCAACGTGCCTGAATTCAGCCTGGAAAGGAGAGACCCAGGCTGGAGCAGGGAAAAGGGCRGGATGGCCTCTTGCAATGCACTCCCTGTTCCTGCTCTCCCAGTGTTTCTCCTCTAATAGGATGCATGCACTTGAGGTTCTGCACTTCATCTTGTTCATAAAACTGATGCTAGGCAGAATACTTGGCTCAGCTCGAGCGTGACCCACAGCTATAAATCTGCACTGCTTCCCCTACTTACGCCCCCAYGGAGCTGCTGTCACTGCCCATTTTAAGTTGAAAAACCAAACATGACATTTCCCAGGTGCAGATGTGTTTGYCTCCACTCCCTTACAGACTTCCTTGGCTTTTCTCTCTTTTTGAAGAGAGAGGGATTTAGCAGGCTCTCCTCCTGAATGGAAACGGTGAGGCAACGGCCAGGCTGGGGCTGGAGGGGCTGCTCTGACACACAGGAGGAAACGGCTGCCTGTGGCACTCTAGCCACCCATTAAACGGCTGTGCTGAGGAACAGGGCTGGAAGTCTCACCTTGCCTCRGGAGAACTGGAGAGGAAACAAGTTTTCCCTGTTCTATGGCTGAGGGAGGTGAGGAGGTTGGGGAAGGCTTTCTGGTGCTTTCTGGCTGCAAGAAGAGCTCCATGAAGCAGAGAATATGGGTTGTGAGAGGAAGACAGTAGAGGAAAGCGGGAGAAGACCAGACTAGGCAGAAAGCAAATCTTGTGGCAAGGCACTAAGCTGGACTCCAGTGCTTCTGCCCTTAATGTGTGATCCCCATATAACCACTACGGCAGAGTCTCCTGCACAGTGCTATRGACGGTGGTTAACAGCGCTCTTAAGGGAGGTAACATTCTGGGCCCACAGCATGAATAGGGTCTGGGAAACTTTATGTGCTTCTTACTTTTATGAAAGGATAGACAAGACGCAGCATGACTAAGAATCAAACCTTTGGAACTCAAATGGTCCCAATCTCTTGTCAGCACCTTTCCAGTCCCAGTTAATTCATATTAACAAATTGAAAATATCTCAGAGGTGTGATCCATGAAAGAAAAAAAATCCAACAAAAAGCTATTACTACCAATATGCTACTAATACTAATTGCAAGGATACCTGTGATAAATTGTAGAGAATACACCAGAAAGCTATTGCCACATGTTTGCCCAGCACTTAAMGACCTCCCAAGGAGTCTGGTCCTGTTCATGTTGGAGGCAGGATCCTGCACCGCCAAGTCCTTTGTTCTCAACAGTGTGGCCAGGCTAAGGTCCAGACACCGTTCCAGAGTCTGAGGCTAGGATTCATCCCCACTTATTGCAGGCATTTTAATTGATGCCCATCTTAGGTGCCCAGCTGTTTCAGGCTCCCCTTACAGCCATGAAGGGATGAAGGATTTCCAAGAAGGGGATTCAGAGCAGGAGGGGAAATAAGGTGCTCTTGAGTCACCTCTGCAAGAACCTGTTTCTCCCAGAGGCCACATTGCCAAGAAGTGAATGATAACATACAACCCCGCTCTAGTGTTGGCTGTATTTCTACTTCAGTCAAGTTAGACTAGAGACCTCAGTGATCCTTCCCAAACATTTCCGTGATTCTGTGACCCTGAAAGCACATCAACATGAACAAAGGGCAAAGATGGCAGCAGTCATTTTAGCAAGTGTTACCTGGACATGGTAAGCCCTGAGAACACACCACAGGTTTTTTAAAAGAATACAAGATAAGAGAGCCCCAAACTACAACTTGGGGACTGCAGGTTCTCAAGTGGAGGCAACAGTACTAAGCAGCCACCTCCTGGATTGCTGTCCATACAACATACTCCGGCTGACTGTGGGCCCTACTGATCAACTCACAGGGACAGAAGAGTTCCTTGCTCCTGTGGCGGCCCCGTGTGATTTTTATAGCTTATCATCTGCTTGAGTGCCAGATGCTCTAATGTCTCTCAGAGCTATATGGAAGTGGGTCTTATTTATGCAGCTGGTGCCAAAAGACTCCTCTTCAGATTGCACAGTGATAGGAGGTGACTGGGGCTCTTTATGACAGTGCTTAACGAGCTGATGACATTTTTACGAACAAAGAAAGTCCCAAAATGATTAGACTTGTTGATTCATCAGAGATGCCAAGACTCTTCCCTGGCTAGCAAACTTCGTTCACATACTTCTCAGTAGGTGAAATATTCGAARTACACTTTCTCTTCCTCCCTCTCCCTCAAAGTTGTCCTCTCCTTCTCCTGACTAGCCTGAAGTCAGATCTGAGGATAACCTCCTTTTCCTTTGCCTGGGACCTTTTTGCCTCTCTCAGTAGGACAGGAGGCTCCCAAAACAGGAGTGTCCATGACTCCGCAGACTGGAGCTCTCAGGCTGGAATGAGAAAGCAGGTCTGGATATCAGTCTGATCTTTTAAGGTCAGGAGAGGGATGTGGGCTGAGGTATGCACAAAGGCACTACTGTGTATGGCTTTGCAAGAGCCAATCCTGCCTCCTTAATGGATAAGAACGGCTTTGAAAGAATGAGTTAAGTGTCCCAGGGTATATGAAGACTTTCTGAGGAGTTTTTTTTTTTTTTTAAATCATGCACAAGAGGCTGTTAAGGAAACCTGGTAACCAAAGCATAAGAGGCAAACTCCCATCTTAAAACCTGCCTCGAAGAGCAGAGACAAAGAGTTTGAATCCCTGCAAGACTTGGCATGCTGGGAGGTGAATAGTGCCTGGGGCACAGTCATAATTAAAAATAATAACACTGAGCACTTTCAAAGCACTTGGTAAACATGATTAACTAATTAGTCAACTCTTTACTAATTAACCAGTCACAGGACTGGTGTCGCTCAATATGTTTAATGATCCGGAGAAGCAGTTGAATAGCTAGGGGCAAAGTTTGCAGAGGATGCAGTAGCTGCACAYGGGCTCGACTGGGGAGGCTGAGATGAGCTCATAGGGAGAAAGGGTTTGGACAGGAGGAGACGCTCACCATGGGTATGGACAGGGGCTGAGACCCTCTTATCCTACCAAAGACAGAGGTGTCCTCTTCTACTCTTCCCKTGGCAGTCATCTCCCCGTGTCTTGCCCTCTTCTCTTGGGATAGGGAACTCACTATGCATTTCCCTTAGATGCCTGTGGCTCAACATTTATACCTATTTAGGCACATAAGATATGGATAGGATTTCTCAGAGATACCTGAAATCAATGAATCTGGGCTCCTACACAACTTTGCAAATGTTTCTTAGCCATCCAGCCCCCATGAAAAGCCCATGTGCCCTAAGGGAGTCAGTGGGCATCAGTTGCCTTCTTGCATCTGTTAGCATTGGTAGTTTTTAGCTACAGCCTTTAAAACACAAATACCCTTTAAAAATATGGTCCCTGGGCTCTTCAGAACTTTTTATCCTGCAGGTCTGAGAGGTAACAGGATATTAGTAGTGGGCCAGTAGCCCTGAGGATGAGGTTTAGGGGCAGGCTTTGGCTCCTGGAAGGTTGTATTGCCCTCCCTGCCACATGTTCTGGCCTCCTTTAGAGCCATCCAGTCTGAGATCCTATTGAGTTAAATGTGAATCCCCCAAAATACCGTGCACCTGAACCTCCATGGAAATGTCACCCAGCAGAGAAGCAGGGAGGGTGAGTCTGCTCTCTCTTTCATTCCTGTAAATCAGGCGTTGGAGTCATATCAGTGCAGGATCAGGGACAGGAGGAGAGAATTAGGACCAGGGTGCCTCTCAGGTTGCCATTGCCCTGTTAACTCCTTAGACACCACCCTGTGTCACCAGAATGTCTCTATTTCTAGTGATGGGGATCATACCTGAGGAAGAACTGTTCTTGGCTGCCAACTCCAGCATGTCCCAGAGCCCTGCTGGGCACTCTCACACCCCTGCAATGTTCCTGCCAGCAAAGACCACCTGTCAGGGCTGGGTTTAAGTGTCTTCTAGCCACAAGTTGGCCGTTTACTTTCTGGGAGTCTCAGAATCCAAGCTGTTGTGTAATTAAACATTGCATTTTACAGTGTCACAGATGCATCTAATGCRGATAAATATACAGCTGTGCACACAAATGTTAATATAACATCTAAACGCACAGATCCTTCTTCCCCAGCATCAGGATGAACTTATTCACTGCATGGGAAGTCTGCAAGGACTGAGGGAGTTTTGTGTTGTCTCCGAGGGTGCTGCGTGTGGCCAAACTGCCTGGCTCCCCCTGCCATTTTCTCCTGGAGCAAATGGGATGTGCTAAACTTTCCATGGTGTTTGAAAACTTTCGTATGGAGCCCAAGCACTCTTCACCCCAGCTCTTGTGGTACCTGTGCACTTTACACAGAACTGATGTGATCACACAGCGGGATAATGTTTTAACCAGTGCTACAGGCTCTTACAGGATGGCTGTGAAAAGCACAGCTCATAGAGAAGGTCTGATCTCAGGGTTGTTCATGTAGAGCTCCATTGGCTGGACAGGCATTTTCCTTCAGAGACATCCCCAGCCAGCCAGGAAAGGGYACCCTGTTATTTGCGGCCCGCCACTTCCCTGCAGGACCAGGGCTGGACCTTGATCCAAACACCATGATGATGCAGGGTGCTCTGCTCGTGGTGACAAGGCATCCAGCCTTCTTGGGGCCACCATGAAGCACTTGAAAAAAGCATCCTCTCCATTTTCTCTTAGCTGGCCCCCGAGCCTTGAGAATTAAGGCTTGCCACTGGGCAAGAGGCTCCTGGCTGAATTACCGGCTTGCCTTTGGGGCAGTGAAAGTTTCCAACTGCAAGCACTTGATTCTGCAGTTACCAAGAGAGAAAGAAAGAAAATTCTCCCATGCAGAACACTGTTTCGAGGTCAATAGAGAAAACCCTGTGGCCTGAATACCCARTCTGGGGAGACTCGGGAGCCTGGCAGAAACTCTCGAGGTCTGGGTGTCTGCGTTGTCACACTTGTAGCCAGGTTACCATGGCTCATCCATAGTGCATCCACACCCCGAGGGTCTGCTGCTCACCCGCATTCAATGGGCTCCGCACTTCCAGCATTGAGAAGGACAGTTGATTTGCAGAAGAAAAGCGAGTTCTTAGTGGTCCTGTCATGTCATCACCCCGGGGTTCACAAAGGACTGGGGGCGCAGCCCAAATGGGGCTGGCTGYTTGGCCCCGCTGCGCCCGGCCTCTCTCCATGCCCGGCTTTCCCGTCAGCCCGGCGCCTGCTCCTGAGCTCCACGGAGGGCCAAAAGGGTGCTGTGTGGAGGCCACAGCCAAGCGTCCACCTTGCCTGGTTCAGCTCAGCCATCTCACTCCTCGGGGTGGCTAATAGCCTCTCAGCATGTTCAAGGAGACTTGAAACACCACTTGTCCATGGCATGGACACAGAAAGGGCCATGCTGCCTTAAATACACTAGTTCAGCTAGCATTACCCCATGCGCAAGAGCACTTGGGTGCATGACACCCAGGCAAAGCAGCACTGGGACCTGAATGCCTCTGGATCCACTGATTTGGCCAGGAGAAACAGGGGGATCCCGCATTTTGGGGTTTTCTTCCTCAATGCTTGGTCTGAGACCTGAAGGAAGATCCAGAGCAGAGTGTCCAGTGGGAAAGCATTGGCCCAGGGGACCCTGTGGGTGATGCTTGGTCTCCATGGGATGCCTGAGCTGCCCTGGCCAGCCACCCTGCAGCTGCGGGGCCGCCAGGGCTCCCCTCCGCCGAGCCTGGCTGGCGTTTGCTAATTCCARGGCTGTTGCTACTGGGGGAGGGGAGTTGGGTGCCGTGGCCACTTCTCCCCATCCCCCTCTCCTCCTCCCAGGGGAAGAAAACTGAAATAAAAGCTCCATTTCTTTAGAAAGCAAGGCCTGACTATGGGAAGGGTCCCTGTATCCATGCAGCTCTCCCGGCCTCCYGGTCCCCTTTTAGTAATCTCACTTCTGGGCCTGAATTCATTCAGACATTGTAAAGGATTAGCTGACCTTTCTTTCAGCACTTAGTAAGCTTGTGATGTTAAGGCTTCCCAAAAATTAAACTCTCAGGAGAACGTCTCAGGCTGGGAAGCCTGGAAGCCTGTTTGGTTTGCAGCGATGTCGGATTGTCCCGTTGTCCCCAAAAGYGGACAGACTCACCTACAGCTTCATCACCCGGCCACACAGCCACGGCCCCGGGGCCACTCCCAAGCTCCTGCCACCTGCAAAGCCACAGGCTCGGGGTAAAATCAGCTGGTTTTCCTTGGTAAGAGATCGYTATGCCCTTATTCCTATTTGCCATGTGTGCTGTTCTATGCCTGCTTTTCCAGGCTTCTCTCTGCCACCAAGAGAGGTGGGAACTAAGAAGAAAAGGGATGTGAGCCCCTGACTCCAGGAGCTGGGCAGGGATGTCAAGGAAATCTGTATGGGAAGGGGTGATGCTGTCACCACCAGCAGTGAGAGACACTAACAGCGGCACCAGGCTGGTCCTGCTCCTCTCTGGAGGTGACTGAGAAGCAGAGTGCTTGGGACAACCTGCCCCCMGCCTGTGTCTGGGTCTGGGAAAATGAAGTTCTCATTAATTCTTAAAAGAACCCGCAAGGAATATCTCTATCACCCATCAAATCACGCCCTAGAAGCAGATGTAGGATTTGCCCCATCATGTGGCCACTAGACAGTGTAAAACAATTGCACTTGGTGAGTGGTTTACACCTACTTCGCTGTGGGCTGCAGGACTGCACTYGGTGCAGAGCATGAGCTGTGTCCTTGTAGACAGGAAAAAGGCTGAGAGGAAAAGTGAATCAGACACAAGAGTTAGCAGGGACAAGCTGCTCCCACTGGCACAAAAGAGTGCTCACTCTGAAACCTAACAATGACTGGTGGCTTGGTTAGCACTTTGCTTCAGAAACCTCTCAATCTGGGACTGAGTGTGAGCATTTATGTTAAGCTCTCAGGCTCAGATGTGGCATAGCGACATATAAAATACTTCCTGCAGAGCTGGAAATGTGCACACAACAAGGCTGCAACCTCCTGTCCAAGGGAATCTAATCCTCAGACCTGCTGTTTGCTGAATGCACCGAAGACATGGGAAAATGCCCCTCTCTTCTTCCACATTTCTGTTATCTGTTCCCCCATTGACAGCGAATATCAGCGCTGGGGGGGCTGCACCTGAGCACAAACGCAAAGGGAACCATTATTAAAGTGCGTTTGTCTCCTTCTCCTGGGAAGCAAAGTTGGCCCTAGGCACCGGCCTCAGAGGTGAATCGTGTCAGAGGATCAGGCCCCTGAGACCAGCGGCCACAGGTGATGCCGTGGGCTCCCTTTGGAGGAGTCATCCCCCTGCAAGGGGGGTTGCAGTGCCGGCCCTGCACTCTGGCAGTCAGCGAGCCCGAGCAGCCAAGCTCCTGAAGGCATCACCTTCCTGACCCCGTTTGGCCTGCGGTGACTTTCATAGACTTTGCCATTCGGGTTCATGTTATTTTTACCCTGCAGAACGGGAGCAAATTCCTCCATATGTGCAAAGCCCTTGTGCAGCCAAGCCCGACTTTCTGCCGAAACCCAGACAAGGAAAACAAATTGCACAGAGGGAGAGCGGGGCTTAATCCAAAGCCCACGGAAATCAGTGGTGAAACCAGAAATCATTTCTTCCCTCCCGCTTGCTTTCTCTCTCCATCCCATTTGAACTGAAACATTTTGCATGCAGAAATAAAGAAACAGATGCAAGCTGCAGAGCAAACATCTGAGCCGTGGGTAATGGTGATTAAAGCAAATTCATTGCTGTCACTGTATTCTATCTGTCCAGTTAAACCAAGCTATTTCATAGAGGTTGTGATGGGGGGAAATGCCACCATTATCTGTTTAAATTGTTTTTTAAATGGGCGGCTACCTTCTAACAAGGCTAATTTTACAGACATCGTAACCTGACATGAGAAGTTTCTTTTACTGCTCTTAAATCCCCCTTTCTCAAGCATGAGCAGAAGTGGGGGTTGTATTTGAAGCACTTGGGGAGCTTGCACACACCTGCCAGTTTACCAATAGAAAAATACATCGGTAATGCAGAAAAACGAAGCTGTGACCCAAGATACAGATCGGATTATTGCGCACTGGAGATGAGCTGGTCCGTGCACCCACAAGGCTGCAGTCATYGGAGAGCATCTGTTGCAATCACAGGTTCTTCCAGCCCGCACGACAGAAATGACCTCCCAAATATTTTAGCAGCAGCTGGAGCTCACACAAACGCTTGATATTCTTTATAGGGCTGAACAGCATGTGCCTGCTGTGCACTAAATTACTGGTTGGTGGGCCCCATTTGATCTGTGAACTCGGGGGGTAAATGCAGAGCCTCCCTTGCTGAAGGTAACATGGTCAGGACTGTCACCTGTGCAGAAGGGGTTGCAGGCTGACCCGGTCTCTCTTTGTAGGTTTGTACAGTGCAAAATGCCCCCTTGGCACTAGATCAGCAATATTAATTGCCCGTGAGAGGAAGCATATAATCAGTCTTCAATGCTGTATAATTACTCAGAAATAACCAGAAGAAATTAATTCCAAAAGGTGAACATATGGGCTGCAATGTTGAAGCTGAAGCTGGATTTTGCCTCTGGTTACCGCCAATCATAACTGAGGGCAGAATCTAGGCCAAAAGTGTGTTTTCTAGTTCATGATTTATTGTCCCAAAATGTAACTGGTAATGAAAACCGTGCTCCACTTAATACACATTTGACTTCCAACAAAAATGTCAGCAGGAACTCTTTCTTCTCATTTTTGCGCTACGACTGCCCATCGGCAGAGACTCTACGGTCTTGGCTTTCCTACCTGCAGAGGCCAAAGCGATGGGGAGAACTGCACAAAGATACGAAGCCCAAGAGCTTGCTGCCACCAGGCACTGCAGACCCATGCCCCAGAGAGCCTCCTTCCATCTCCCAGCTCGTCCACGGACCTTCCTCCGCATCTCACTCTAAYCCTGCACTAATTCCCCCACTTGAGCAGGGCAGAGCCCTCGCAACTCATCATGTCTGGATTATTTTTGTGAGCAGATATGAATTTTGGGATGATGTTCTTTTCTGCCATTTGGGCACTGTGCAGGGGTCTCTCAGCAGTCACGGCCACTGGGTTGTTCTGCTCCTCGGAGCTGAGCGAGGTGCAGATCTGAGCAACACGTGCGGCCTCCGCACGCTTGGAGGTAGCCTGTACGAAGGCTTATTGGGCCCAGGCAGCATTTTCTGTTGTTAATGGCTTTGCAAACCTGTTTCCAACCCGGGGCGTGCTGTCCAGCCTTTGGGACCCGCTGGCTAGCAGCAGTTAAGCACTATCCCCGTGGCACGGAAACACATTTCAGCACTTAGCCCAGGCCCCRTGGCTTTGTATTTCGGCATGCTGGTCTCCGACCCCCCCACCCCAAAACAGCACCCGCAGGCCGGCTCCATCATGTTGAACTATCCCTGCTCTGCTGCACGATCAGCTCAGCCTCTTCTCCAGGGGTGCGGAGCACCCAAAGCCGATGGGAGCAGGTAGAGAAACCTCAGAAGAAGCCGAATGGTGGCAAAGAGACCCTCCAGCCCTCCCGAACCCCCCTTGCGAACACGGGGCAACCTGTGGGAAACCATTCGGAGATGGCTGAATGCCACGTCTGAGCCCCTTCGCTGCAAACAGGAATTCATTTGCATGCCAAAGCTGTAGTTGGGCGCTTTACAACACGGTGCGAGCATGTAAATGTATCTGAACCTTTGATATTGCCTGGCCATCACCCGGCAGGGCGCTCCCCTTGGAGAAAACCCCTTGGGGGGTGGAAGGGGACCCCAAATAACGTGTGTCTGACGGAAACCTTGGGTCCAAAGGCCAGCAAAATGATGGAGATCCGATATGCATCGAATTCAGGCACACGGTATATCTGCTACCGAGTTTTCCCAGCCAAAGCCGTGTGTGCCAGCGACGGCAGGAAACTCGCGGGCTGCGTGACAAGTGTTGCGGCCTCTCCATAGCTCTCTTCACCGACTCAATGGGTCCCAAATGACTCTRCAATCAAGGCCTCATTCAAGACAGGAAGAGTCAAATCCTGGGTATATGTATGAGGCCAGCACTTCCCACTTCTTTTTCAGTTTATGGACACCTACAGATTTCTCAGGGACAGTGCAGACACTTTCTCATACACACAGGCTGTGGTACAGTACATGCCCCCTTCATGGCCACATCCATAGACTCCTTACAAGTAGCCCAGGACTCTGCGAAATTCATTATATTAAGCAATGAACAGCGGTGCATACGAATTTGTGGACCTTCTTACTGCCAAGGACCAGAGTACAAACTATATCACCCACGATCAATGCAAGCTAGTCAGATTCTTGGACGTGAATATATTTATTCTGAATGTATACCCACTTTACATCCCTTTATATTGTGCAGCCACTGTAAAGGGTGCTGGAATAAAGGAAAATTAAGGTCTGTGAGTCTTCATGCCTCCCTGGTTCTCTGAGCAGAGCTGGCTACATTCTGCTGTTACTATTATTAGTATTGTTGTTGTTGTTGTTGTTGTTATTGTTATAATTATATGCATTTCATTCCCTTTTGGGTAATGAATAATTTATGACTCTGTCTCGATCCCCTTTCAATGGATTCACTATCCAGGGAGACTTGCTGAATAATTTGGATCATTCGTTTTCAAGTGCATGGGCTGCCGACAAATTGTCCGCTTTTCATTACTTGGGACATTCATTGGTCACCCAAATCAGGGGATTTCTTTGGTCACCCCAAACACGTGGTATGCTGTCTGGGGTTTTGTCAGGATTTTTTTTTTTGATTGGTGAAACTTTGTGAAGTGGAGAGTAACAAATAGCTCATTTGGGGGGCTGGATTTCTGGATAAATTAGTTTGCCAAATTTTCTAGTCACATTCTTGTAAATGTGATTTCTCAAGGTGATTTCTCAAAGGCTTGTGAAAAGTAAATACTATGCAGTATATTAAATGCTGTTTAATATTTTAAAGACATTCTTATTCTTGCTGTTTGATTTAATCAAAAATATATAGATGATTATTAAGCATGTTGTTTCCTCAGTACTAGCTAGAGAGACCTGGAAGCATTAGACCTGGCTTCCCCTTGGGCTAAAAGCTTGGGGCAAATGAATTTTAAAAAGACTTGCATTTGGGGATATTTTCGCCTTAAAATCAAATGAACTTTGAGTGTCTGTATTCACCCAGCTCTGCCCAGCAGGATTGGTTTCGGGGCCAAGCAATGTCCCGATCCTGAAGGCACAGTTCGTCCCTGAGAGCAGCATCCCACCTAGCTCAGGACCATCTCTGAAGCCCGTTGGAGATATGTCTGTCAGCAGAGGCCCCGGCACGCTTTGGTCCCGGGCATCAGCACATTACTGCGTTTTGCGATCCGATGCGCTGGAGCACGGGACGGAGACGGTCGACCTGTCACTGCTGGGTACCTGCAGCTTGGCCCTGAGGTCCCCATGTGGGCATCTTGGCAGGTTTGCCGAGACCCCCAGCCCCATTAAAATCATTAGGAAGTGCCAGCACTCAGCAGCAGAACGAATCAATGGCAAAGCCRGGTTGCTCCACAGACCCCCTTTACCTCCCCCCCTGCTAGCCTAGATATGTGCCTTTCCCCCAAAACGCCACGGGCTAACTCCAGGCATGGGCTTGCCTGAGAATTAGCAGGTCTGCGCATCCCTGCTGTGGTTCAGACCTTCTCTGCATGCCGCGGTGAGACCACGACCCTGTGGGCGCAGCGCGCAGCGCCAACCTCCCCAGCACCACGAAGGCTACGTTCGCCCAACGAGGAAGAAGCCAACGTCGCAGTCCCTGGGGCCCCRAGCCGAAGGGGCTCATCCGCTCCCGGCTCGGCACCGCCTGCCGCCTGGTTAGCTCCAATTTACGAGCAGCATGTGAAGGACAGACACTGGGCTGCTGGGCTGAACAATGCGGGAATATTAGCCGAGTTACAAAAACAAACAAACCAAACCCCGCCGGGAGCCCGTTTCATTTATTTTCTTTTGTCCAGTTTTGCTTCAGCGTGAAAGTCGCCCTTTCAAGTCCAGCAGTTGTGTTCCAGCCCCGGCGGGTAGCTGATCCAAAGCGTTACACTGAGAGCTTCCCAATGGCATGTTTGCACAGTTCAATTCATTTCTAAATATTCAGTGGAGTTTCCCTCCCTCCTACCCTCCCAGGACTTTCTGCCCAAGAGCTGAGGGTGTAAAGTACAGGGCTGGGGATACTGGTGCACAGAGCCTTTGTGTGCAAACACAAGCTGCTGTTTGTATTTGCCTTCACACTGTCAGAGCTCAATTGTGTGCAATGCAATACTGGCTACCAGTCTGCTTTCAATATCCGCTCGGCCATCCCCGCTGCCAGAGAGACGCTCCCCCTCCCTGTTCACTTTGAAGCAAAGTGATTTAATTTCATGAGACTTTTGGTAATCACATTACAATCTCGAACATTAACCAGAACTGACTCCTTATTGCAAAAGGGCGGGCGAAAGACGGGGTAAACAGCTCGGCTTGGGACAGCCTGCAACACGAGAGCAAGGCAAAATTCACGACGGCTGCCTGGCTGGTTCTGTGCCGCTTATCAGATCATGCTGGAAAACTATAGCCTCTTGCCAGTGATGTCAGAGAGAGAAGTCGGGTTTGGCCAGCTCCAGGGAGGATGCTCCATGGGCTAATTGCTCACTTCAGCTCAGTTCTTGTGCACCACGATGGTTGATTTTTAGAACCAACCCTTTTTCTCCCATCTGTAACTCTTCCCTTCTTTTACCTTCATTCCTTCCTGTTCCTCTCACTGTCCACTCCATTTACAGTGTCCTCATGCCTCTGTCAAATCCACCAGGACTGAATTTGCTTCTAAGACAGGCTCCGTCTGACTGTGCACTTATACATGCTGCTGCGGCCAGCAGCCCAAGCAGAGATGGGGCTTCCCTAGATGGGATAGCAAAGGTCTAGGGAAGGAGGAGGATTGTGGTGGGAGCCTTGTGGGATCCTGGCTGCTTTTGCTTGCCTTAAGAGATTCAAGGCAACGTGTGAGAGTAATAAGTCCTCTGAACCCCTCATGCATTCCCTTCCCAGGCATGCTGCCACTGGCTGGTCCCATCTTTGCCAGGGAGGACTGCAAAATGTGTCCACGTTGCCTGAACAAGAGCAGACCCAACTCAAAGGTATATGTGAGCTCTCCTGGGGAGATGCCCAAGGTGACCTTAGAAAGGTCTGAGCATGGGAGAGTCTCGGCTGGGACATGGGCTTGGGCATAGCTGACTGAATCCTGAAAATCTGAAATGGGATTGTAGCAAGAAGAGGAGGCCAAGACCCGGGGGTGGGATTCAGATGTTAAATGTGGATGTCTAACGCCAGGTGGGATGTGCTGGGCTGCAAGGTACCTGTTCAAGGCTAGCAGGAGAAACACAAGGCCATGAGGACCCTGGGTCCTTCAAAGCTGGAGGCTGGATGGGTTACTCAGAGGAAGTGGACACCCTTGGATCTGCCCTGCAAATCAACACCAAGGTTCATGTCTCACCTGCCTGCCCTGCCTCTTCCTACCTGTTCCCACCTCGCTGTACGCAGGGCTCAGCCCATCTCAAAGCATCTCCTGAAYAGCTGCAAATCACATGCTGGGTCCTGAAGGAAAGGCTACCTGGCACTTCTGAACCTGTGAGAGCAAATCCAGGTACTGCACTGGGCTGCTGGGCCCCCCAACAATTCTAGGTGGGTGTAAAAATAAAAAAAATCTCTTTTTCCAACCAGACGCATTGTCACTGTGTCTGATCCTCACCGACTGCCTTAGACTGGACACTAAATATCCAGATGGATAACATTAGGGGGCGTTAATAGGGGGCATTAATTCAGCCCATGGAGTTGCCATGAAAAAATAGACATATTCAGTGAAAATGAAGAACAGATCGCAATGATTCATGCAGTGCTGAAGAATGCRGACTAGTAGGGATCAGGGTGATGGATGGTTTAGAAATACAATGGGGAAGATGACATAGATTCCTCATCCATCTTTCCATCCAAATATGTGAACTTGGAGTACAAAGGCGTGTGTAAAGACGGTGATCAGGGACAGAACAGCTGGCTTCTCCTCGCAAAAGCTGGGAGCTCCCAGACCCAGTGCAGATATGGCACGCAGCCCGGCCAGCGAGCTGTGCAAAGGGGGAAGTGCTGAGCCAGCAAATCACCTCATGTGCTTCTTCTGTCTCTTTAATTCCCACCTGGGACAGTGGGAATGAAATCCCTGTGCTCCCCAATGCCATGAGAAACTGTGGAATGCTCTTCCCTCTCCACCAAACACCACTGGCGAATCAGTGCACACACTTGCCTGCAGGGTTTCCCATCCCAGCGTTCCCCTGCTTCAGCGCCTGGCCACTCCTGCCCCTAGATCGTCTTTACCCTTTTTGGGGTGAAATTGTGGGCTGGAGAGTGAGTGGGCCAAGAAGCGCTGAGCATGGGCACCCAGGTCCCCTCTCCCCAAACAGGGGAGATACGGCAGCTTTGGCCCTTGAGGAGGGTGTACAAGGGCACAGGGCACATCCCTCTCCAGGGACATCGCTCTCCAGGTGATACCATGACCTGGGTGAAGAAGGCAGGCAGATACAGAGGTCCCTTCCAACCCATACCCTCCATTAAGTACTTTAGAAAGACTCTGCTTCAAAAAAAGAGTGAAATACAGTTTTCTGGGCTTTTTTTATTTGTTTGTTTGTTTGTTTTTGTTTTTTTTCCCCAGCCTCCAACCCTGTATCAAGGAGGGAGAAATAGATACAATTTTCAACCCTCCCTTCATTTGCAAGATACTTTGAAAATGTTTGAAAGTAAAAAGCCTGCCTGCACCCTCCCTGGTTTCAAAGCTTTGTGCCGGACATAAGCCTGAGCTGTTTTGCATCTGTTGCTTTCTTTGCTTGCTGTGCTCCCCGGCGAYGTGGCTCCCACGGAAAAGGGAAGGTTACTTTGTGCAGATAAGGGGTGTTGTGAAGGGCAACGATTTTATGCTTTCTCAGACCGTGCCTCCGATGCACTTGCACTTCTTTCCCTAACTRAGATCCTCTGGGTGCTCAGCACCCTCTCTGCTGAGGCCCTGGGCCAAAGCAGGCTCTCTATATCACTCCAGTGCTGTTCAAAATAAATGCAACCATTAATTAGGGTCCCAGCCGAGCTGCATGTCTGCTCCGTCCCTGGATCCTGGCGTGCGTGGGTGCCCACTTTGTCACGGCTCAGATCCAATATTTCTTTAGATCTACTCCCATGAAGGCAAAATTTTTTCCTCCTCCCTCTTCATCCTCCACCTTCTGCCAAGCCTAACTCAAATTCCCAGCTCCACACAGCCTGTACTCCCGGGAAATGTTGGAGCCCTATCCGACATGCGGTTCGGCCTCTTTGTATCATTAATTGCTGCTGACGAATGCACAGCTCTCAGCTAGGATGGACCGAAATGTGTCGAGCCTACAGGCTCTGTTCGCTTCAGCTCTAGCYGTCGTTTCCCAAAGCCTCCCGGCTGCACTGACTCAGAGTAGGAAAAGCCTCCCTGTCTTGTTATCAGTCCCCTGGGCATCCTAATCCGCCTATAAATGAAAGCTATTACACAGCTATCTTTTTAAAAGCCTGCCTGTCACTTCAACTGGGCAGCAACGTCACAGCCACGAGGGGATTTTTGCGGCGTGTGGTCAGCCAGGGTAAAACACGGCCACCGAACCAAGCCCAAACTGCATCAGATGGCAATCCGACCCTGTTTCTTTACAAGATGCACTGATGGCACTTAGATTCACGTTCGGGCTGAGACCTGTTAAACTTGTGATGCTGAGCTCCAGCAGCCAAGCTGAGAATTGCAGCCCATGCAAATGGCAAAGCTRCACCTCGCAGCTGCCTCCCCCAGCTTCTGCCACGCTGCCTGGTGAGCACCGATGCTCGGGGAGGGGAGGTCAGGTCACAGAGAGGAAATGTCACCCTCTGATTGCAGGAGCAAAGGCCAAACGGCAGCCGCTGCTCCAGACACCCTGGGGACGAAGCAAATGTGACTGCTGGGATCCCTGGGTGGCCCCGGCTGCTCCTCGCACCTCACGTGTGATGCGAAGCCAGCCCTAAGGCATTTCWTCCTCCCTCAGCCGTGTCCGTGCAATCCCCGGGGAGGCAGGTGGCACTGCAATGTCCCCAGGAGCAGGAGCAGGATCTGCTTCGGGGTGTCTCGGTGGCATTGCTCCCTGCAAACACGAGCCAGACCTGCAGGACCCTGTGAGCAGCAGACTGACTGCTGGGGAGGGGGGGTGTTTTGCTGCTTTTGTCCCAGACTCTGGAGGCACTGCATCCAAAGCCAGACAGCGATCCATCACTGGTGAGCCCTTTCCCCRGGAATAAGCTGTGTGTGCGGGCTGATTGCGGGAGCAAATCCGCTCCCACCCCAGCTGCCGCCTGAGAAAGAAAGGAGATCCTGCTTGSTACAATCATGAACATGCTTCAAATAAATGATTCGGGTTTAGTCAGATCTGGGGAGTTGTGAAATCCCGCTGCATGTTGAGGGCTTGGCTCTGTAGCAGCAAGGGCTTGTGACAGCAGGGCTCCTTTGCCACAGGCCAGGGGCAGCTGTGGCAGTGCTTTCTAGGAAAGCTTGTGTGTTGTATTTGGTGGGTTCTGGGGCTGTTTGGGGGTTATTTCTGCTGTTTACCTGCAGCACAGGGCTAAATGATCTGTGCGATCTCTGCCGTGCTCTGAAGGTAACCAGCTAGGCTTTAGTGCTTCTGACCCAAGAGTTCCTTCATGCTGCATGCTACCCAAGGGAAAACTGGCTGGGGAAGAAATGCCTCAGAGCAGCCACTAAATAGACCTATCCTCCAAAAGATCCCCAGGAAAACCACTCCACTTGCACTGCTCAACCCAGGCACATGTCCTGATAGCTCCATAATAACCGTAAGAACCTCCAAAAAACTTTACCAAATTTCAGAGTATCTCAGAAAGGAGAGGACCAAAGAGGGAAGCAACCTCCCACAGCCAGAAAATCTGTTCCCCAGTCCTGAGGGCAAAAGAGGAGATATGTTCAGAGTATACAGAAGAGCTCACACTTCTGACGTGCCTCCACTTAACAGGCCAGGTAGGAAAGCCTAAACCCCAGGAATGTTTTTAGAAGCATGATCCTTGCAGGCAGTGGAGATTCAAGAGCCCTCACATGCTTTTCACTCCCTCCTTGGAGAGGCAGAACGTCCCCCTCGTCAATCACAGGGGGGTTGCTGAAGCAAGGACAGCATAGGCTGAATAAGGATGACATGCTTTGGCCCAGAAAGTGGAGGGCAGAGATTAGCCGTGGACAAGCTCAAGGGAAGGCAAGTGTCCAACCCAGAGTGCCAAGCCTGGTTTTGTTTTAGCCTTAACTGCGCTTTTTTGTTTGTTTGTTTGTTGGTGTAAAAACCTTTCTGTTGGAAATCAGTTTAACTTTAAGCTTCCTGAGAATAAAAGCCTGTGAGAAAGCTCTGCCCATGCAAGGCCCACTTGGGAGGCTACAATGGGAGTCTCAGCGGCTTACGGGCCCATATTTCTATGGCTACAGCACCCATCTGCTCAGCAATACAATGTTACCCATATCTAGTGCAATTCTTGATGCAGAACCACCAGCTGGGAGCTGAACCAGAAGCCGGGGCCTGATTATGGAAGGTGCAAAGGCCCTGCGGCTCCACGGATGGCAGCTGGCACACGAGAGGTCCAATCAGCAAAGGGTTCAACTCTACTGTTGGCTCGTGCCACTTTGGTGGTGAAGCTGCCCCAATCGTGGTGTCTCCCAAGACGCAGGGATGCTATGATATAGCTTCGCACCTTTCTTCCACAAACTCCAAGGCATTTTGCACAGCCCCTTTAGTCTCAATAAGTGGGGAAACTGAGGCATGGGTGGCAAGAAGAGTCTGGATTTCAGGCAGGATGAATGCAAGGGCCACGCAGGTGCCTTCCTCCTCACAGAGGGTTTTACAAGGCCACTTAAGTGCTCTGTCCAACTCTTGTGTCTCCATGGTGCCAAGAACCAAAGGAGAAATGGGCACACAAGATGTGCCCCTGCCCAAATAGGTGCCTGCCAGCTCTGGTGGCCCTACTTTCTTCCACTTTCTGCTCTGTTAGAGGCAGATCCCCTCTCTCCCTCTGTCCCTCTCAGAGACAGACCATTCACAAAGCCCTGAACTGCCACAGGAGAGGAGAAGACAACACAAAGGAAAGGGAACTGCCACCTTTCAGTCTCTGCCTGCTGCAATTTATGGATAGCTGCCCATGTCTGTACCCTTTCATGCTCTGATATCCCTCAGTGAAGGAGAAGCCCTTCCTGGATCCTCTCTGGATCTCTCCAGTTCTGTTTTCTCAGCCTGAGACCCAGAAAGGACATCTCCAACCCACCCAGTCTTTCCTGATGGACCTCAGCTCCTGTGAACTGTTGTCACCCTTGGGAGGCCCCAGAAATTGCACTGAGTCACCCAGGCTTACCAGTGTTCACCAAACCAGTGCCTGTCAGATGTTTTGCAGTCACTTGAGAGAACTTTACCCTGGGCGTATTGTTCCATGGCTGAGCTGCTYTCTGAAGTGGGAAGCTATTTTAGTGCTTGACTGTCCATTCCCCTGTCTCAGGTACATCTTTCTGTGCTGTCCCATAAGGGTATCTGAAACACCTCAGATTTTCCATGTGATCACAAGAACCATGTGCTTAGATGAGCAAGTGGATGAATGCTCATGTTTGTGAGACTTGCAAAGTTGGGAGGCAAGAAAGTGCAGGGATCTCTCTGCCATCCAGCCACAGATGGACCAAGGGGGTCCGAGGCCCCACTGCTCTCACTGTCTCCATCGCCACGGGGAGCTGTGTGGTCCTGTCATACGGTACAGAAGGAGCTGTAAGCCCGCACACCTTTCTATCCCTCACCCTGGGGTGCCTCGACTCCCGTCATGCAGGTGATTGTGGTTTCTCTCACAGCCAAGAAATAGCTGCAGACACGCTCTGATGGGATGGAGGCGATCAGTACCACCAGTGGGACTCCTCCTCTCGTTTGGAAGCAAAAAGGAATAGGAAGAAACTCTCTCATGACTATCCAGCACCCCACTGGGCTGACCTGAGGAAGAAAGCTTACAGACAGGAGGAGAACCATGAAGATGCTTCAAGTGAGAAGATTAAAGCGGGCTAAAGAAGCAGGATTACCAAGGTTTAAGAAGAGACACCAGGAATTCCTGGAGAGAAAATCCTACAGTCCCTAGATCCCTCTGCAGGACCAGAGCGAAAAGAGCACTCTGCTGCAATGCAGACCAGGCTAGCGTGCTGAGTTCATGGAAGGATTTGATTTCCTTGATTGCGATGAAGATGGAGGGGAGCCCAACAGCTGTTTTATTTAGCATTGCCCTGCAAATATCTCCCTGAACTGCCACTGAGAYGATAAAGGTCCAGCCCCAGGTTTGTCTGGGAGGAAGTTTTTCATTGGAAATGTTTGGCAGTCTATTCTGTAGTAGTTACTGGTCCCTTCAGCCTCTGAGATGAAGTTTCTTTTTAGCTGGAGGAGAGAATTGCTAGCAAATTGCTCTGACATCAGACTTATCCAAGCCTGGGAACCCTACTGCAGCACACAGTGCAGAGTGGAGTCTGTCTAACACCAGGCTTCACGCGTCTCTTGTGCCAAATCCCGTATCTGAAAACACAATATGTTTCCTTTTTCTCACTGCAATTGCACTTGTTATTGTTAAACACTCTCTAGGCATAACATAAGGCCAAAATCCGAGAGGCGCCCAGCACCTGCAAGCACCATTGACGTCAGAGAAATGTGCAGGTGCCGGGTACATCTCCTGTCCCTGCGGGGGAAAGCAATGCAAAAGCCCCAGAGATGGCAATGGGAACAGAGTCTGGAGGTCATTCTCAAAGCGCCTGTCAGCATACAGCAGCACGTGTTTATCTAGTAGCACTTTCTCTGGCCAAGGAAAATGCAAAGGTATTTTATGCAACCTAAAGGGACTTTTCAAAAGTGTTTCACAGCAGTTCATGTCCGTGTTCATTTCCAGCACTCAAAATAACACTAAGGCTCACAAAAAGTTGTGGAACAGCATTGATCGCAGTTTACTGATGTTGCTAAATCTGGTCAAAGCCCAGGTCATGTGTCCGCACAAGCTCACTGGGCTCCAAAGACTTTCTAGCTGGGGCCTTTTTCCACAGCAGCCTCCTCTCAAAGGATAATCTGGAAGCTTCATCAGGACAAGCGGGGTTGGAAACATGGAGCTTGGGTTGGGCTGACACTGATCTGAACGGAACAGACCCAAGGGTGCAGCACATCAGTGTTGGAGAGAGGGAGGCTGGAGAAAAGACCTCCCAGCCCAGCTGACTAAACTGAGTGATTGCAACAGCTTGTCTCCAAGCTGTGTCCTCCCTGGAGCATGTTAGCTCCCAGGCACTCTGCCAAAGCCAGACTGTAAGCCCAAACCCTACGTGGATAAGTTATTTGCCAGGTAAAGTTGATGGGAACCTGTATCAGTGAAAAGCTCTGCTGGCCAGGATCCTTTTACAGGATCTGGTCCCTGGAGAACATCTTCTTGGGCCAGGCCCTGTCCTTTCCATGTACAGTGCCCAGGCTTTTGCAGGCAGCAAGAAGTGATAAAGAAAAATTAGATCTGGCTGGAGAAAAATGTTCCCGTGGGAAATTTTGACTTTTTTGTCAAAAACTTTGGTGCGTTTCTTATTTTAGCCCCCAATAAGCATGAATAGGAACAAAGATTCAGTTTTGGCAGTGGGAATGGGCTTACCAAAGGAAACACCCAAATTTTCAAGCAAAGCAGACACATTCTGTCATTTTTCTCTCTGTTTGAAAACCCAATTTTCCGGGGGAAAAAAAAAAAGAGCAATTCAGTGAAAAAAATCTTGTCCAGTTCTCACACCACTGGCTGGGGCAAATTCAGCTAATTTGGCTAATTCACCTGCACCTTCACCGCTGCTGCTAAGAAGGGTCTCACCTTCTTTGGCTTCACTTTCTCAACTATTTGAAGATCATTTCATAGTGTGGCTGACAACATCACCATCAACAGCCATGGATTTTTTCACTGCTTGTGCCCAGCCTCTGCCTGTTGAAGGCTGAATCCATGGCCTTTGGGTGACCGCAAAGCCTGACTTCTCTCTGGATTTGGGAGAGAAACCAGGGTGGGCTGATGGTCACGAGCAAGTGGGTGGGAGCTGAATGGCGTTATTGTGATCTTTATCTGGGGGGATTATTCTGGGCAGCGTAGGCCTCGCAGGGCAATGGAGTCGTTTAGTTGTGGTTCGTATTGCAGAATGATAGGTATGGACCTAGGGGATTCTGCAGTAAAAATGGACTCAGGAATAGTGTTTTATAGCAACTTTATCCCTGCAAAGCATTCACTTCCCAATAAATTGTGATGAAAGGAGAAAAAGCTCTCAGTGATTTCTATTGCAAACATTTGACATAGCTAGAACAACTGTGCATGATCTGAAATGAAAAGCCTGGTATAAAGTCGCATGCTTTACTGGAAACTGGGAACATGTTTCCTTTTCATTGGAAGTAAATTGGAAGTGAGAAAGGTATTAAGTGCCACAAGGCCAGTGGAGCAACTGAATAGAAGCATTTTCAGGAGCATTTAAGAGCTCTGCAACCCTCAGTAAGACCAAGGGTCCAACAGTGAACCTGGGCATCCTGACATCACACTGAGTTGATATATATATATATGTTATATATATATATATATATATATTCATTTATTTATGATTGCACAGCATCGCTGACAGCGATAACTCTCTTAGTGGGAACCTGTCCCCACCCGTGAAACGGGACTGCTGAACCTAACTGCTGGTGACAGTGTAGCGCTGGGCACGCACCGGAGGGCCGCGGGGGGAGCTTGGTTGTGGGGGGAAACATCCCAGTTCGCTGGCCCAGCTGTGGAGTCCCTTCGCCAGGAGCCAGGCTGTGCTGCGCAGAGGGACCCCGCAGCTGACGGAAGAAAAGCAAAGCCGGCGACTTTCGACGCGCCAGCACGCTTAAAGATCCGGAATCCCCGGGCCAAAAAAAAAAAAAGCACTTGCTGGGCGGCGGCTCCCGGGAGGGCGGAGGGGCAGGGAGAAGGGCCCGGGGCTCCCGCCGGGGCTCCCGCCGGGGCTCCCGCCGGGGCCGGCGACGCAGGGACCCGGCTCGCCCCGCCGGGGCGGGCGGCTCGGCCCCGCGGCGTTAGTGAGAAGCTCGGCGGTGGCTCCGCTCCAGCCGCTGCCGGGCAGCGGAGATAAATCACGACTCGGCGCTGTTTACACATCCGAGCGGCACTTACCGCCTTCACCCCGGGCTCTGGGAAATGGCATTTCCCCGCCGCTTAACCCCCCGCTGCCCGCCGCCCCGGAGCCGCTCCCGCTCCGCCCCGACGTGAGCGCGGCGCAAGCGGGACCGAGCTGCAGCCCGGCGGGCAGCGGAGGCTCCCGGGCCGTCCTGCCGTGCCCTCCGGCCCCGCCGCGGGGTAGAGCATCTCCCCGGCGGGGCCGGGCACCGGCACCCTCCCCCGGCGGGCGAGGAGACCGCGGTCCCGCCGGTGCTCCCACCGCCGCCGCCCGCGTGTGCCCCGGTGCCACCGGGCTGCAGGGCCGGGCCCCGGGGAGCCCCGAGCCAGATAGTCCCTGGCCGCTGCCAGGCTTGGCTTTGCCTCGGTGTTAAGGCGCAGGCGAGGAAATTGAGCTCTCTACAAGGGACACATCTGATTGTGATTTGGGGGAAAAAATGGAAAAGCAAGAAAAAAAAAAAAAAGCCCAACCCCAAACCCGACTGCTCGGCGAGGTTTTTCCTACCGGCGGAGCTGAAAATGTTTTGGAAGACGGGGCCGTGTTTTCCGTGTAAACAAGGCGGCTGCGGGTGCGAGGGGGATGCAGGGGGAGGCGCTCCGGCCGCGGCCGCCGGGGCTGGGGGTGTCCCGGCGCTGCGAAGAGCTCCGGACCGAGCCCGGGGGAGGCAGCCGAATACCCGGGACCAGCGACGAGGCGGTGGCGAGAACGGATCAAACATAAACCATGGCGAAGAGAGGACCGGGGTCCGGGACGCTAAGGGGTCCCGGGGGAGTAGGGGACGGAGGGGGCGAAAGCTCGGGGGATCCGTCGGCGGTATTTGCAGGGGTGCGGGGGACGGCTGCACCCAAACTCCTCTGCCACCCCGGTCAGAGGCGAGGGCTGCCCCGTCTCCCCCGGGGGAACAGATTGGGGCTCATTTACCGCCAGGACGGCGCGGCTTTCTCGCCCGAGACGGAGCGAACCGGCTCGTTCCCGGAGCGCGCTGCTGTTTCTCATTTGGCCTTGGGGCTCGTTCAAGTGCCGCCACCCTGCAGCCCGCCTGGCTCGGCCATGCTGCTGCAGGAGCGCAACCGCCCCCGCGCCCGGCGCTGCGCAGCCCCGGGACGCGCGGAGCTGCTGCCCGGCGCCCGCGGCTCCAAAGGCGCTGCACGTCCAGCGACACGAGCTGCAGGCTTTGCTGAACCGCCCTCCCCAGCGCTCGCCCTCTTTCTCCCTCCAAGAAGGATCAGATCCTGCCCGCCCGTCTAGCTACACCAGCCCCGGAGCCTCCAAAGCGAGCTGCAGGGCTTTGCCGCCGTGCCCCGAGCCGGTGCCCCGGGGAAAAGAGCAGCGCTCCTGCGAGCTGCGGGCTCTCCGGACCTCACTCCCCTTCGGTGCGCTCCCGGGACCCTTCCACCCTCCCAGCCGGCAGCGTGTGTCCCGGGCAGGGATACCCTTCCTAGCGAGCCACGGTCCTCAGCGCTTCTCTAGGCTTCTTCGCGCTAAAACTGCCTTCCCTGGCCCCTTGCTGTCCCCTCTCCCCCGTCCTGAGCTCCCAAGTCTCTTGGTGTCCCCTGCCCTGCGCTTCCGAGTTGCTCGGTGTTCCCTGCTCCGCACTCCAGAGACCCTTGATGTCGTCGACCCTGCGCCCCCCTGTCCCTCGGTGTCCCCTGCTCTGCACTCTGATGTCCCTTGGTGTCGTCGACTCTGCGCTCCCGAGTGCCTCAGTGTCTCCTGCCCTGCGCTCCCGAGTCCCTCGGTGTCCCCTGCTGCCCCTCAGGATCCCTTGGTGTCCTCGCCAGTACACTGCTGGGTGCCTCGATGTCCCTTACCCTGCGCTCCCGAGTCCCTCGGTGTCCCTTGTCCTGCGCTTACGAGTCCCTTGATATCCCCTGCTCAGCGCTTCTGGGTCCCTTGATGTCCCCTCCCTTGCCCTACACTTCTGGATACCTCAGTGTCCTCGACCTGTCCTGCTTTCCGTGTCCCTGGATGTTCCTGCGCTTCTCTTCGTGTCCCGGAATGCCCTCCTGCCCTGAGCTCCGTGTCCCTTAACGTCCCCTGCCGTGCGCTTCTGGGTCCTTTGGGGTCCCCTGCCTTGCCCCGCACTTCCGAGCACCTCAGTGCCCTCGCCCTGTCCTGCACCCCCGTGTGCCTGGGTGCCCTGCCCCGCGCCCGGGTCCCCGGCGGTGCCTGCACCGAGCGCTGCCCCGGAGCGGGGACTCACCCACGCACTCGTTGGCCTCCCGGGCCGTCGCCCTCTGCCAGGGCCGGTCGTAGTGGAAGGGCTTGCAGCGGTCGCACTCGGGGCCGGCCGTGTTGTGCTTGCAGTCGCACACCAGGTTGTCGTCGCGGTCGCGGACGCAGCGCGACGCGTGGCCGTTGCACTTGCAGCGGCCGCCGACCTGCAGGTCGGACACGGCGTAGAAGTAGGAGTCGCGGGCGAGCTCGGAGTCGTCCTCGTTCTCGTCGCCGAAGGTGTGGAGGCGGCTGAAGGTCACCTTGATGTCGGTGGCCGTGACCCAGTCCTGCAGCACGGGCGAGTTGTCGAAGTCGTGGGCCGTGGGGCGGCCGTCCAGGGTGCTGAAGGCGATGAGGCCGCCGGAGAGGGGCCGCATGTCGGTGTGCGAGTCGGTGCAGATAGCCTCCTGCTCGTTCTGCTTGGTGATGGTGGCGCGGCTGGGCTTGTTGTACATCTTGCGGCACTGCGTGGAGTAGAACTGGAAGGGCACCCAGGTCTTTCCGTAGTCCATGGACTTGTAGATGGCCATGGACTCGGGGCGCGGCGAGCAGAACTGCAGGCTCACGTAGGTCACCTCGAACTTCTTGCCGAGGGACAGGGTGAGGGTGACATTGTGCGGGTACTGCACGTAGCTGTCGGACTGCCAGCACGTCAGGTTGTGCGGGTTGTTGAGGTCGGTGAGGAAGGAGGGCGGGTGGGCGCGCTTGGGGTCGGAGGCGTTGCAGAGGTGGCAGGAGCGGACCTGCTCCTCGCCCTTCTCCGTGACCACGCAGTACCGCGACGGCGGCTTCCCGCAGGTGCTCGACACCTTCACCTCCTTGCCGAAGGCCGAGTTGACGAAGTCGGGGATGCAGCGGCGGGGCAGCCCGTGCTCGTCGTAGCAGGGGTCGGGCTGCGCCGTCTGCACGGCGAACATGCTCATGCCGTGGTAGCCGCCGCGCAGCGGCTGCGCCAGCCACGCCGCCGCCAGCAGCAGGGCGAGCGGCGCCTCCGCGCCCCTCCGCGGCATCCTGCGGCCGCCGACCTGCGCGACAACACAGAGAGGGGCGGGCGGTGAGCGGGGCGGAAAGTGCCCGCC
>NW_020450621.1:2333528-2338583 GCF_003343035.1 Apteryx rowi
GGGAGCGGACACGGAGCCTAGCCGAGGGGGGGGCGGCGCCCCAACACCGCGGTGATGGGCGCCAGCGCCATCGCGGGGCTCCCGAGCTACGAGTCGAGCCGCCCCAACGAGGCGGGGAAGGGGGCACCTTTCCCCCCGCCCCCCTCAGTCCCCTCTCCCCCCAGACCTCACGGTGAGTCTCCCCGCCCCGGGGGTTTGTCCTGGCTGCTCTGCCCCGACGGCAGGCTGGGGCAGGCCAGGGCTGTCAGCGCTCCAACACCGGAAAGGCTCCGTGGRCATGAGAAGGGGAGAGGGGAACCTGTGGCTCGGAGCCCCTCAGGGTTCCCAGATACCTGTCGGGACGCCGAGGGGACAGGATCGGGCCCACTCCCAGATCGTCCTGGACTGGGCTCTGCTGACCTCCCCTTCTCCGCCTGTGCCCGTGTCAGATCTGCCCTGACCCCGCAGCACGGCGGCATCTGCTCGCCAGCGCTGCGCCARGTCGCAGGGAGAGATTCCGGCCGAGACCCGGCGCGGCAATCGGGGACAGAGCCCCCGCCAAGGGCAGYGTCCGGAGCCGGGGACCCCGCTCCGTGCACGGCTCGGGTCCGAGGGGGCGCCCGGCCCGTCGGTCTCAGCCCAGCGCCTTCTCATCTGGGAAGGAAACCCCACTGCTGGGACACTTTCACGCGGGGAAGTTTCGCGTGTTTAGGTATGACACGGGAACAAAAACGCCCTGCGACCCCCCGGCGGATTTCAGAGCCGGGGAGGGAGGTTGTGTCCGCCGAGGGGCGTTTTCCCGGTGCAACGAGTCGGTCACCGGGTCGCCCTGGGCGGGGGGGCACAGCCCCCGGCACACGGGCTGCGCGGCTCCTCTTTCCGCTCTCCCTCGGTTTGCACCTAGTCAGTGCTGCCGTCTGCGACGGGGAGGAAGGGGTTAACAGGCGGCACTTGTCCCGCACCCCGGGGCCGAGCCCCAGGCGCCTCCCAGCCCCCGGCTGCCCTTCCCGGCCGCACCACGGCTGCCCCCGGTGCAGAAGGGACCMCCGGAGAGGTCAGGCCGCTCCCCGACGGCCACCTCCCTTCGGCTCAGCTCCGCTTTCGACCCGGACGGCTTTGGCTTTGCTCTGGCTCCCTCCGGGGATCCTCCCCGAACCGCCAGCGACACCCGACCACCCGCTGCCCCGGCGGGTCCCGGAGCGGGGCCGGGATCCCGGGAGCGGCGGARCATCCCGGTGAGACGGAGCGGGAGGGAGCAGCGGGGGTTTCTCTTCTCCCGGGCTCCCTGCTCGCCCGCTCCCTTGCCCGCTCGCCCTTGATTAAAAGGGCACTTTTATTTTTCCAACGGAGGTGCCCTTTCTCGGAGGGCTGCCCATACGCTGTCACTCAAGCTGCCGGGCCCTGGCACGGCGGCGCGGCCCCCTCCTCGGCGAGCCCCGGCGGGGCTGCCGGCCGGCCCGAGGGGACGGGGCTGCCTGGGCAGTGGCGAGCTCCGCGCCGGCCTCCTGCCCCCTCCCCTCCGCCCGCCCCTCTCCCCCTCTTTGAATTCCTTGCCACCGAGCTGAATAAAAGTGGTTGTTGTAAATTGAATTAGTGCCTGATTAATCTGCTCCCGGGCCTGCTAGCCCAGCGGGGCGTCTTTGGCAATGCAACCGCCTTCCCTGCAGGGCAGCGGGGCTCCGCAGCCTCCCTGCCCCCATCTCTCCCCCCAGCCCCCCACCGGCAGCCCCGCGGCTGCCGGGATTTGTTAACTCTTCCCCGGGAAAAAGCCCCTCCGTCCTGCTCCCGACGCCCTCGCAGCTCCGGCTCCTCGGCCTTCGCCAGAGGGAGAGGTGTGTGTTGAGGGGGGATGCGATCGGCCCGGCACTGGGGGGGATCGCAGTCCTCGCTGCTCTCACTGAGCCATCCAGGGACACAAATGCACCCGCGCACACTCGGGCATAGACAGGCGGCACCCCCCCCCCCAACACACACACACCAGTCCCGGTGTAACCCAACTCCGCTGCATGCTCCGCACAGCCTCTGCTCCGTGCAGAGGTTTCCTCTCCGCTCTTTAATTGCAGCCCTATTTGCAGCAGAGAGAGGTTGCGAGGCAGCCCCGGTGCTCCCCGTCCCGTTATGGGGGGCTCCCACGGCGTGGGGGGGGTCAGACCAGACCCTCCCGGAGCCGCCCGGGCCAGGCCGGGGAGGGCAGCCGGGCGCGGGGAGACCTCGGGGGCGGCGCCGCCCGATGCGGGCTCCCCCAGCGCCGGCTTCGCCGCTCCGAGCGGCGCTCGGGCCCGGCTGCGCGGGCACCGCGGCTTGTGGGCAGGTGCGGGCTGTTCCTCCGCGGCCTGCCGACGCCTTGCAGGTGACAGAGCCGTGGGGGCACCTGCGGGATGCTGCCACCGTGGCCGGTGCGTCCCGTCGTGCCGCTGGTGCACGGTCCCCCGGGAGAGCGCACACCGTGGAGCTCCAGCACCGCAGGTGCCGCGCTGCAGCCGAGGATCGCGTTGCCCAGACGGACGCGTTGGAGCGGTGTATCGGGGTCGCGCCGGCGGCTCCAGGGGCTCTGGGCGTGCTCCGCGCCCCCGTCCCCGTCCCGCGGGGCTCCGCGCCTCCGCCGAGCCGGACTGTGTCCTCCTCGGGGGCTTTGCACGTCCCTCTGCCCGGGGGAAACAGGGGACTGAAGGCGGCACGGGCAGAGCCGGGCGGGGGAGCAGAGCTGGCCGTGGGGGCTGCAGGGGTTCCCTAGGGTTGAGCCGCCTCTGCACCCCCCGGCTCCACGGGAGGCAGGCGCAGCACTGGGCACCCCAAAGCCGAGCTAAGGGACTCCCCTTCGAGGTGCCTGCGCCGGGTATTCACGCAGCCCCGCTCGCCGTCGCCTCTGCCGCGCCATGGACTCCCGCAGCCGCCTCGGAGCCGAGCATCGCAGCGTCGTTTCTGAGCCACCCGCACTGTCCGCCCGGCGCTTCTCCTCCAGCCCGGGCTTCCCACGCGTGTCCGAGGCCAGATCTCCCCCGCGGGGGGCACCGTCCGCCCGCGACCCGGGGGAAAAGCTCCCTGCGGTTCTGCCCCGGCGAGCGGCCGTGCGGGGTGGCGGAAAGTCGGCATGAACGCGCTCCTCAGCCGGGTGCCGTTAGAGCCGGGGGGGTGCGGACGGGCCGCCCTGGAGGTTTGCTTCAGGTCGGAAAGATGTGCAAAACCGGCAAATTAAATTCCCCTCGGTGGGCCGGGGCACAGCCAGGAACCGCCCGAGGGGTTCGCTGGCAGGGCGCAGGCAGCCGCGGGGAACCGCGGGGCCGTGCGGCGGAGGGACGGGGCGGCCCGGCGGCCCCGCTCCGACAGAAGCAGGTGTCGCTCCYCAAGGGCAGCCGACAACTGGCTGGTTTCTCCCGGGGGAAGTGGGTTTTTGCCAGTCGATCGCAGGCACCGGCTGCCTCCCGTCCGCCGTGGCCGAGGCTGAGCCCGGTCGGAGCCCCCGACCACCGGCTGCCCCCTTCGCCGGGGACGGCCCGGTCCGGCCCCGGGAGGGCCGCCGGGGCCCCGCTGCCCTACCCCGACGGGCCCAGGCGCGGAAGGGGGCTGAAATCTCGGCATTTCTTTAACCTCCGTGACAGATCCCAAAGGCGGCTCCTAAAAGCCGGCAGCGAGGGTTGTGGTCCCGCAAGGGACGGAGCCCGCCGCTGTCCCTCAGGGGGTGTCGGACACATGTCCCCGGGCCGCTCCAACCTGCACGGTTCTGAATCAACATTTTACCGCCTCGCAGAAAAGAGGGGGAAAGAACCCTTTTTTTTTGTTTGTTTTTAATCGGCCGAACGCTAAACTCCCTGGCAAACTCGAAGTGCTGTTTAATCCCATTACCAGGGTGTTAATTTAACAAACATCCGGCGCTACCGACGAGCAAGGAGGRATCGTGCTCCCCGACTGCGGGGGCGCAAGCCGCGGCTCTCGACTCCGTCCTGCCCTTGTTTCTTCGTTTCTTCGGTATTTCACAACCCCCGGAGTTTGTAATGGCTCTTGCGGTCATTAACGTGATTTACTGAGGCTTTCCTCTAATTACCTCTCCCTCGAGCTATTAAATGCATGTAAGCTGCTCCGCAGGGACCGAGAGCGCAGCTCTCGGGACTCCGGGTCTCGAGGCTGACCGCCCGCCCGGGGCTGCGGGGTCGCGGCAGGGCTCCCGCGGCTGCCGGGCCCGAGGGGTCGGTGGGGGCCGGAGGATGCTCGGGAGACGTGGCGGTTCCCTCCACCCCGGTTCGCCCTGCTGCTCTGTTTTTCGTTTCCGACCATTAAACACAAGTCAGGCCGGGCCCGGGGCGGGAGAGGTGGCAGCAGGTTAGCGCTGTCGGCTGGCACCGGGGCTAGGAACAGGGTCCGGCCCGGGGGACCGTGTGTCCCGGGGTGCCCGGTCTGGCTGCGGGTGGGGACACGCAGCCCCTCGCGGCTCCAGCCCCTTCCCCGGTGCCATCCCGCCGCGCTCTCGCTCCCACCGGGGCCAGGACCGGGGTCGGCACCGGGGCCGGCCGAGTGCCCCTGTGGGCCCGACGTGCGGGCCCACGGACTGAGCGGTCGCGGGGCCCCGACGGGCTGGGCCAGGGCGAATCGCAGCGGCCCTTTCCCCCGCATTTGGCCGGGAAGAAGCCCGATAAAGGAGAGAGCTGAAGGCTTTATTTTAACCCCACCAAGGGCAGCCGGGAAACGCGGCCCCGACACTCGGAGCCTGTTTTAAAAGTCAAATCGCTCCGGGTCCCGGAGCTCGTCCACCTCCTCGGGAACAATGCGCAGTCCCGGGCCCACCTCCCCCTGCAATCGCCCGGCCTTGAATTTTGGAGAAGGGAGGGGGGAAATCCAACCAGATCTTCCCCTCCTCAAATATCTGGGGGCCGTCCCCCCGGCGGGGTCCGGGAGCGGCTGGAAAAGCAGAGAAGACCCGGGTTGAAATAATCAGGAGCGATTTATTCCCCTGGAGTGACAGTTCTTTTGAGCAGTTGCCGAATGGCAGTTTCTGTCTTTCTGAAAGCTTTTCTTCCAGATTCTGTTCAGATTAGGCTGGGGAGATGAATGAGGCCATTATCCAGCCCAGTAGCTATTCTG
>NW_020450621.1:2338803-2359341 GCF_003343035.1 Apteryx rowi
TTCCGAGCGGGCCCCGCGGCCGCCCCGGGCGGAGCACGACGGCATCGGCCGGCATCGGCCCCGGGAGCTGCGCGGCTGCAGCGGGCCGAGGCGAGTCCCCGGCCCCAGCCCCTCCCGGGACGGGCCCCTCTTACCTCCCGCGGACCGAGCAGCGCCGGGGCCGGCGGCCGCTGCGCCCCTCTGCCGAGGTCTCCGGGCCGGGAGTGATCCGCAGCTGGGGCAGCGCGTCCTCCTTCAGATGCTTTCCCAAAAGTGCGCACSGCGCGGTGCGTGGCTGAATCCCCTCCCGGCGAAACTCGCCTCTACCTGCCCACCGGCCCCCGGGGCTGGAGAAGGGAGCGGGCCGGCTGCCCCGGGGCAGGCTCGCCCCATGCCTGCTGCGGCGCTTTGCCTTCAGCCGGGCCACTGCGGAGGCAGCCGGAGGGATTTCATGCTTCCGTGAGCTCCAAAAGGGCTAAATGGGGGATCCAAAAAGTGATCAACCAGTCGCTTCTTGCGGGCCGGTGTTGTTTGCAATGAAAAGAGAAAGGAGGAGGGAGAGGGAGTGTGTGTGTGTGCGTGCAGGGGTGTTGTTCCAAAACTTCCCAGTGCACAAACATACCTGGCATGGTTTGCATTGCCTCACTCGGAGGGTTACAAAAACACCGCAGAGAAAGGGAGGAGGAAAAGACTGGCCGATTGCAACCCCCCTCCCGTGCAGGGACCTGGGAAGCTGAACGCCTGCAATTTAGCAAGTGGAGGCAGCGCCTGGGGAGCAGGCTGGGTGGAGGGCTGCACACCGCTGCTTTGGGGCGCCTGGGGAGAGCTATTGCTCCTGGGAGGTTACACAAGTTGCACATTTGCAGGAACGTGTGGAAATTTGGCTGCACCGCTAGCAAACGGAGCAGGGCTTGGTGCAAAAGGCGTGTGCAGATAGGATAATCTAGGAATTTGGAGAGATGTATCAAGGGAATTAGGCAAGAAGACATTGCTGGCTCTTCCCGGACTGATGTCTCTGCCAAGGCAGATCACAACATTTGCACATGACATTTAATCCCCCGCAAAGCTCTTTGGCTCTCGGCAGGCAGTTATTGTTATTATTATTGCTCTAATATTTATGTTTCACTCCCAAGTAAATGTAATTTGCACAGAAGGCCTGATTGCTTTGTAGATCCCCAGCCCATAATCCAACTTTCTTCTGAGTTCCCAGGAAACCACACCTCCGGCTCTACCATTTATGCAAAAATTGCCCTGTTTAGGGAATGTTAGTTCGAGCTGCACTATCAGTTTTGGCGGGGGCAGAGCTGGGCTGTGTTAACCTGATGCTTTCTCTGTGGTGTGTTTCACCAGCGGAGGTGGGTACCCGCAGCGTAGGCTTAGCTTGCAAGAAGCTGCATTTCTCTCTCCTGGGACTCAGGGCTTCTGGCTTCTAACTGATGCAGAAATATTTATGGCACTTGCCCTGCTGATGACCAGAGTCACTGTGGCTGCTGCTGCACAAACACAGCATACTGCGTGAGGAATTCAGACCTGAATAAAATGCAGCAGAATTAGCTCCAAGACTTAAACAAAGTATCCAAGAGTCATCGCTCTGGTTTTAATGAAGTAAGCAAGAGTGATGGGGATGGGGAACAGCCCTCCAGCATGAGACACTTATAAATCCCTGCCTTTCTCTGTGGTTACACTGCATGTGTGGCTGATGCTAAATCTTCTGCAGCGGGTGAACGTTGTCAGTGACATGGTTCAGCCTGCTGAAACCCATGGCAGAACTGCTGGCAACAGTGGGAACAGGTCTAGGCCCAGCAAGACTTCTCCTTAAACTAGACGGTCCTTGAAAATGAGAAACAAGCAAAAAGGAGATTTTCCATGGACGGAGAAGTGGGCTGTAGAAGGAATCAAGCCTCTAGTGCAAATGCTGGCAGAGAGAACTGAACACCGGGCTATTCAGCATCTCTGTGAACGTCTAATGATCAATTTGGTTTTCAATTATACACCCAAAGGTGCAGCCAACTGAGATAAGCCCTTGGAATACTATATTTTCTCTTGCAAAGTGTTTGCTTTAGGGCAGGCAGACTAGAAAGCTCTGTGTATAATATTTGATTTATTTAGAGCAGACCAGTCAGACATGCACCAGCCTGCAGAACTCCTGGCCTTATCAAAAGGGTTCCCAAATGACCCATGGGCTCTTGGGGACTTGCAGGTGGTTTCAGTCACTGTAGAGACCCAAACAGCACTGCAGGCACCAAATATACCCAAGAAAATAGAGGCACTCTGTGATGGTAAAATTGTTAAACCCCCTGATTTATTTGTGTGCTTCTCTGCAGTAACAATGGTTTAATTTGGATGAGCACAGATAGAACAAAAAGTAATGCAGTTTAGCCTGGAAAATGCTACCATATTCTGTACACTGGGTTGAAAGCATGGATGTTACATAGCAGATGTAACATCCACAGCATTGTTCAGAAATATGCATGTATCCTCCAGACTTCAGTTGCTCCTATATCCCAAAGAAAGCTACCCTAGATTTTCAAGCTATTTCCAAGGTGAAATTACTTTCTGAGCAATATATTACAGGGAGTGGGACAAGAAGAACACAATGACCTTACAACAATGTTCTGAGCTCAATGTAAAAAAAATACCAGAAGCGAATTTGGAGTTCAATCCACTGGGAACGTCCCAGCACAGCTGAAGAAACCTCGCTGTGACCTGATTGATGGAGGCCTGGTGCGAACACCTGCCCCGATGGACCGGAAAAACCCTGTGCATTTCCGGGCATTGGCGGTATTATCCCGATTTCATGGAACGCTCTGCACAGGCTCTGGAGGACTATGCTGACAAGCTGAGATATGGAAGACATGGGGTGAAGAAAACAGGCTTTGGCTTGAGAGAGGCAGATTCTTGAACAAACTTTGCTGGGGAGCTGGGGGTTAGAAGGGGCATCTGATTAATTTAAAATGTTTTTGTCCAGATAGACTTCTGCTGAATTTGTTGGACTTAGGGACAGCACGGTGTTACTGGCTGGTTAACTGTAGGACAAAAATCACAAATGTTTGTCTTGCAAATCTTAAAGAAGTTGTTCTGCAAATCTTATTTTTAGATCAAAGCATCCACCTGGGACCCTGGGAGCAAGTCCACACTTTGCAAAGGGCTTGCTACTGATTTTAGCACTATTCTCTTCTTATGAAGCATTTATAAGCACTTGTGGCCCTGATCCACAGAGGGACATGTCAGAGCCATTCACAATGCTTCTTCCAGCTTAGAGGGCTGTCATCAGCTTGTTCCCCCAAGTACCTCCAGGCAAGCCTGGCATGGGCCTTGCTCCAGACCCATCGCTTTGAGCAAGGCAGCTATGTGCAAAGGAATTTCTGATTCACTGGACCAGAGCAAGAATAAGCAGGACTTCCACCTGATATTGACCCAGAAACGTGAATTGCCCAGCAGGATGAGGTGTCTCAGATCCCGCTGTCTGCACACATAGCTACCAAATAAGCCTTCTTCAAGAAGCACTGCCACTCCCTGCCAATGCTTGGCTCCTCTTGGGAACCAATGGCTTAGGAGCTTAAACTCCATTTGCTAAACACTTAGGCATCTCAGTTGGAGGGCAGTGAAACAAGGTCACCCTTTTAAAAGCACGTAGGTGCTTGCAGATGCAAATAAGCACATGGGGGACTTTGCAAGGTACTCAGGAAGTGGTGAGTCCAGGGCTGTGATGAGGATGGAAGGAAGCCACGCTGCTGTGCCAGGTGTTGCTGGGACACAAACCTGGCAGTCACAGGCCCAGCTGTCTCCAGAGGCAAAGGCAGCAATGCAGGAAGCAAGGGGTACATATCTGGAGGAGGATGGGGCTGCTGGGGCAATGAACAGCCAAACTCAGGTGTTTTCCCATCCTGGGGACAGATAGGTACAGCTGTTTTTGAGGTTATATTTTGGGGTGGGTTGGTGCCCTCTCCAGGTCCTGAACTGTTCTGCTGAGGTAGAAAGAGGCTGAGGATATTCATGAGTCATCTGGGAGCAAAGATCTGTCCTACAGCATCTTCGTTCCAGCTGCCCTTCTGCTCTGCACTGAAGGAGGCTTTGGGCCCAGCTGACTTTCCCATCTGTGCTGAACAGGGTTGTTTGGAGACAATCCAGGTTTCATGGACTTGAGCACTTTTGCAGTGGCTGTTGGGCCAAGCTGTCCCTCAAGCGTTCATCAGGAGGTTCAGAGGGACACTGCCACCATGCCCACCAGCTGTTCAGCGACGGGCGCACCTCTGCAATGCACTTTGCCTTCCTGCACTGATGAAGAGGCTGGAAGGGTTCCCCTTCCCGGCTTTCCCCTCTCTCATTTACGGATGATTTGCAGCAAACGGAGCAGAAGGGAAGACACCTGGGGTGGAATCTTGGGGTGGAATCTGACTGCCATGGCCATCAATCGTCCCCGACATCTTTTTTTTATTTTTTATTTTTTTTCTGTTAAAGTGCTGTGGCTCTGCAGGGAGCAAAGAAAAGTTTCTCTGCTTCCTGCAGTGAACCAGGAAAGTCCCAGCCAGCTAGGCTGGGTCGAGCAGTGCTAGCCTGACTGATCTGTGCTGTCTAACGCGTAGCTCACACGAGTCCCAGGCACCGGGAGCTGTCTGCTGTTACTTCAGGAGGAAAACGGAGTTGATTCAGAGGGAAGTGTATGCCCTGTCTGGGGAGAACAACAGCTAGGTCCCTTCCTCCTGTGTTTAGGCCAGCATTACTCAAAGAAAGTTGATCCTTTTACTCACTGCTTTTACTGGTTTTAGCAAAATCTGAGCAGCAACTCAAACACAAGCTTTCTGGTATTGGGGGAACCCAGATGGAGAGGGAAACCCATCAATGTTATGGCAATGGCTGACCGCTTCCCAGAGCAAAGAGACTGCAGCTAGTATGAGCAGCCAGGACATCAAAATCACAGCCTTGCTCTGACTTTACATCTTGTGTAAGCAAAATTCCTTTAAAATAACTAATTGAAGTGATGACGGCCTCCTCACCTGCATGACAGAACTGTTTGCTGGGCATAATAAATGCTATTGACATCAGCCCAATGTGGGAGTTTCTTTTTCTGGCTCTCGCATAAGAAAACATCCTACATGGAGACTTTCTACCTCGTCAGAGATCATTTAGGAGAATTCGAGATCATAATTTTATATCGGACCTATGAAAGGCTGGGGAGCTGAAATGCTGATCTTCTTGTTGAGAATTTTCCTCCCCGCTGATTCAGAATAGACTCATGAAAAGGAATTTGATCTTCTTAAGCCGATGTAACGTAAAGATCCAACCTGGGCAGAGCTTCAGGGGGAAAGGGAGGGAGCATGGCTGAGGCTGGGGCCAGGGCAGACAGGACCAGGCATATTTCAGCTACCTCAAAAGCAGGATTATTGAAATGTGGGTCTCCAGAGCTCCTGAATTCCGACCATCTCTAAACTCCCTTTGCCAAACAATTAACTCTTCTCTAGCATTTGCTTTACAGTGATGAGTAGTATCTCATGGGCTCAGCTTCATTTGCAACCGTGGCAGTTCTGTGGCAGGCTCTATTTCCGCATTGTAGCCGAAGGGGGTATTTTGCTTCTTTCTTTGTGCAAAAATTTGAGAAAAGATTCCAAAAGCATCCTGTTCCCTTATGCACATTCACAAGGCAGGGAATCTGTGCTGACTGACCCAGCAGGACTGGGCCTGTCTATGAGTCTGGGCAAAGACAACCATGTGAATGACCACCAGTACTTTGGTTTAATACCTTCCTGAAGCAGGGTGTTCTTTAGATGCGAGGCCAAGCACGACCTACACTGACACTGTCTCAGAGCATCCCCAGGGCACCAGCCCAGCTCCCTGCAGTTTCCATGGGCAAAACCAGGCTGAGTCCAGCTCCCCTTTTATTTGCTACTGATGTCCAGACAGGATAAATCCAGGAGGTACAATGGCTACTGATATCTACTTTCTGCTTCAAACAGAACAAGCCACATCAAACGCAAATTGGCCAGAATATCGTTATAGCAAATGTCTGCTAACAGCATGCTAAGAGCCTGAAGACCTTTTCCCATGCAGGATGGTTAGACCTTCCTGACCTTCCCCAAGATATATCCAGCCACTAGAGCCAGGCCAGCCCATCCTGAGCATCCTCAGGACCTGCTGAATGGCAATGATGGACCCACTTGAGCCCAAAAAGCTAGTCATGCAGCAGGTTGGTTGTGTTTGATCTCCCTCACTCTTCCTTTGACCTTTAGAAGGCAATGTGCTTGCCCCATCTCCTTGGCTTCATCACATCTTGTGGCCCAGCACCGCACAAGGGAGGGGGTTGTGATCCCTTCCTGCTTGTGCATTGGCTTCTTGCCATGCTGACCCCTCTCTCTGGAAGCTGTAGTAGAGGCTGAACTTTATTCCCCAGCCAGTGAGTGCTGATGGGGCTTCCTAGCACCCCCAAGAATGCCTGTGGGAAGGGAGGCTGCCAAGACTTGCAGAAGTGACCAGCAAGGCTCCAGCGGCTGTGCTGAGAGCGAGCTCTGGGTCTGGCCCCCATGCAAGGGGTTATGTCTCAGTGAAGGCTTGTCACTGGGGCAGGACAGCAGGAAACATGTTTTTCATGAGCTTTACCCAGAGTGCTTTGCCTCATTCATTCTATTTTTGGCAGCTGTCCTAACCTAATTATAATTAAGTATGTATTAAGCTGGGATGAAGTGGCCTTGAAGTGGCTATAACCTTTTAATAGAGGAACTTGCAGTAAGGTAGCTAGAGCATAACCCAGGCCAGGCAGCAAGGCTTCTTATGCGCTCTGGACTCAGGGCCTTGGGGAAGAGGGTAGCTGCTTCCTTTGGAGGAACCTGCTTGTGTTTCCCTCTGGAAGAGGCAGAGCCATGGCGCTGCTTCATCCCAAGGCTGTGGTGTGGAGAAGCTCCAGCTACACAGAACTGCTTGCCCCGCTGCCTGGAAATTGCTCCCGAGTGACACAGCCTTATCTAGGGGCTGTCTCCACACTTCCAGTCTTTATCAGTTTCATTAATTCTTAGTGTTGTCCCTGCCCGGCTAATCAGTGCCCAGCTGAGGGTCAGTGACAGGGGGCAGATGCATCTGCTCTGAGCAAGCAGAGCCAACAAAGCACTGTATTTGCCCTGGCGCTGCGCTCTGTGCATGCCGGCCCTGGTCTCTGTGGGGTCTGCATGGTCCAGTAATGCAGCCGGAGCTCCCCCTGCCCAAACACAGCGGGTGTCAGTGCCCAGCGGCGGGTACCACCCTGTCCCATCCATCTTCTTTGCAAGAGCAAAGGCAGCTGGGGAGCGCTTGTTTGCAGAGCTGAATTCCAAGCAGTTGACGGTGGGTCAGCAGCACCATCACCCTGTCTGTTGGCTGATCCCCCTGGAGCACTCCTCGGTTTGCTGGAGCCCCAGGTACTTCCGGGGGGAAAATACGAAGGTATGTTATTGATGCAACAGTGAGAGAAGGCACAGCAGGTTGGTGGCTGCAGGTTACTTCACCGTTGGACTCTGTTTCCCCGATTGTTCAGCCAGGGAATGGTGCTTGCTCCCTTTATAAAGGTTTTTGCTGTCAATGGCAGGAAAGCCTGCGAATACATGTGCCAGGTGATGGTCACAGTCATCATTCCCGCTCCAAGGTGCCTTAATAACTTGGGAAGAATAGAGGTAAAGGCCTGCTTTTCTGTCCTGGCCAGTGAATGCCCCATCCCTACCCTCTGTAGCTTCATTAATCCTTTATTATTTTTTAATGTTCATCATGTGCTAGAGAAAAGCAAAACCATTTTCATAGCACCCCTCCTAACTTTTGATTCTGATGGAAAGCAGTCTTATCTCCAGGGTCCTGCCTGTGCCCCCATTCCCCAGCCCAAAGGTTGCCCATGATCCATGCATGCAGACACAGCCCACCAGTGGACAAATCCCCCCTGCCGACCATCTCACAGCCTCCAAATGCAGCACCAGGATGTCAGCGCAGGTATCTGCTCCTGCCTTGCTGTCTCTCAACACAGGTTTACTGGACACTTGGAGGCATCAATAGAAGTGCGGCAGCAGACCCAATAAAATGTTACTGCTGCAAGATTTAACATAGGGCCAAGGACCGCGTGAGTGATCACAGACTGTTTCAGAGCAAAGGGCTTGTTTAAACCACTGCCAAAGGTGCTCGAAACAAACTTGTTTTATTTTGTGCTGGAAAGGACTAGGAGCACCCTTCCCGTCAATCGGTGTGTCAAAGGACTCACTTGGGCAGCCTCTTCCTGCTCCAGCTGGAGCGATTCAGATGTTGCTGCTTCCCCACCATTAATCTCCCACCTCCCATCTTTGCCAGAGCAGACAGACTGTGCAAGTTGTTCCTGTTTTACCCCAAATTGTACAGATGAAAGTACATGTCTCTACGCTGCCTGAGACCAGGAGAGCACGGAGACATCTGGAACACCTTCTCTTCCCCTATTTATGGTGGGACCTGGCTTCCTATAGACCAGTGGGTTTAATTTTATAATCATCCTGTTTAAACATATAAGTCTGTAAAGGTGTCTGAGTCTAGAAATGTCGATGGGACCTAGGAGGATTTTCCAAGCATTGAGTGCTTTTATTATAAATGAGAGTTAGAGTACCGGGGTGAAACGAGCCCCTGGGGGGGATGCTAGCTTGCTTGAAATTTAAGGATTTAAGCAGGGCAGAGTGTCTGTATGGGTCTCTTCCCCAGGGAGATTCTGCACTCGTAGCGTGTGTCGTCCTGGCTGCCTGCTCCCTCACCCTGAGGCGGTCAGGACAGTGCTGAGATCTCCCAGGAAAAGCCTTGCCGTGGCCACCATGACCTTGCAGATGGCACCCCGTTTTGGTGGCTGGTCTGCCAAGCCTGAACAGGCTCTGGTGACTCTCAGGCCTCCTCCACCATCAGCTTACAAACAGGCTTTTTGTTCCTGCCTGTCCGGGGGGGACAAAAGGCTGCTCATGTTCCACCTTCCCCGCCCTCCTGTCGTGCTTTGCACCTGCTCCTGGAACCTGAAAGGGAAAGGTTTCAATATCCCAGCAAGCTTCCCCCAAGAGGAGGGCTCCCAGCAAGTGCTTTCCCAGCTGGGCACATTTCCTTTCCCCATAATGGGGCCCTGGGCATCACCATCCACTGGGGACRTGCGGGATGCCTGCTCCTCTCACCCCTTTTCTGCACCTCACTGCTTCCTGTCCAGGCAGTTATCCCAGGTCTGTGGTCTTGGGGAAGGATGGGTAAGCAGGCTTGTCTCAGTTAACATGGATCAGCTTGGTTAATACTGGTTAACTTGGTTAATAGTGACCAGAAGACTGGGCCTGGGGCAGGCAACGCAGCATTTGCTTTTGCTCCAGTGGAAGTGCTCCCATCTCTGCCCAGCGGGTCCCAGTCTGAGTTTGACAGCACTACTGTGGGCTGATCAGGATGAGATGGGTCAGCTAACTGAGATAAATCTGTGCCAGCACCCAGCCGGAGTGGCAGTGGAGATCATCGAAAGCTTTGTGAGGTGCTGTTACCATCACGGTTTGCATTCTTCAAAGCTCTGAGCGTCCTTTCGTCTGCACTCCTTCAGCAAAGCCCTTAAAGCACACGCTTAACATTAAATACATGGCTAAGATGTGTCAAAGTCAGGGAGACTTCAGCAGCTGCCAAAGCACTTTGTCACATAGAGCAGACAGCTGAATCAGGGCCAGGGTGGGAAAGGCCCCATGTCTGCAACAGTTTTCCCCTGCGGATTTTGTATGTGGAGGGCACATGCTGGGGACTGTTCCAGGAGATAGACACTGGCATTTTCCTGCCTACTTCAACCCCTGCATACTCCTGATGGCTATAAGATCAAGTCCCTTCAAACCTTTGCTGAAAGTGTCTTTGGCTGATGCTGACTTTGTCTTTCCAGAAGTGGGATGGTCCCAAACCCTTCCCATCCCTTGACTGGGATTGCTGATACCTTGATGTCTCTTTTGACAATTTTTTACTTGTCTCTGTACAACTGATTTATTCTTTAAAGACATTGAGATTCCCCTCTCGTGGTGGAAATCTGAGAGCTATCCCCATGCTGCAGAGACCTCCCCTGGCTGGCAAAGGCTGTCTCTGTCTTGCTTTGAGCTTCTTTAGGTGGAGCTAGGAGTCCTCAAGCCCCTGGCTGCGTGTCCAGAGGAGGAGATCTCTGTCCTCTTTTTGACACCAACCTGAGGGTGAGATAAATCTTGTCTAGAAATAGTAGTTTCTATTCATCACAAATCTAGGCAAATAATTCAGACACAGATGCCTGCAGGTGACATTGAATCTGTCATCTGGATTGGTGACTCCTACGCAGCTGACCAGAACAAATGTATGTCTCACCAGCCAGCTTATCCCACAACAGGCACAAGACCCATCAGCAGAAGAAATGAAGAAACTCACTGAAAAACTTACTGAAACTCACTGAAATAATCAAGCTAGGACATAGCTACAGGACAGAGCATTGCAACGAAGGGCGGTAACGATCTCAGCTACTCTGAGACCCAGCTGCAGACTCACCAGCACAGAGTGCTGCTCTGGTATCCCCATTTCGAGATGCTGGGAATGAGGACATTCCCCAAGCTTGGCCGGGAGCTGCGGATCTCAGCTTCTGGGGGAACCCCCCCCAACACACTGTTCCCATGCCCCCTCCCACGGCGTGCCTGCCTCCCTCTCGGGGGGTTATCACTTGGGGGCCTCGGGGGCTGGGAAAAGGCAGCTCCCCATCACCTCTGCAAGGGCTCTGGGCCAAAGCAGGCTGCTTCTGGGCCAGACTGGGGAAACCTGCATGATCCCTGGGGGAGCTGGGAGGGTGTCTGGGGCCACCGGCTGGCCTGGCCTCTGGTCCCACTGCTGTCACCCTTAGGCCGTACTGCCATCTACTGGGGACCTGAGCGCTGAGCCCCCAGGGCCAGGGACAGGCGGAGGGATCAGGAGACGGGGCCCAGGCCTAGCCTGGACCACAGATGGAGGCAAAGGTGCTCCCCCAGGACCACGGGGGACAGGGGAGGGAACACAGCCTCTGCCAGATGCCACCAGCTGTGCTGTCCTCAGCCTGTCCCTCTCCAGCCACAAAGTTGCAGAAACAGCTGGAATAGCCCCCAACAAGCTCTAAGCATCCCAGCCCAGTGGGGCTTTAGGGGACAGAGCCATGGCTGTCCTCAACCCAGCCTCTTCCCCGCTCCTCTGGGCCTGGACTTGCAGCCTATCTTTGGTGGAAAGTAGACCCCCATTTCCGAGGGATGTAGGCACCTGTGGTTTCTACTGGCTGATGTGATTTTCACATTTACTCCTGATGTTCTGCTTGTCCATCACAAAATGCATATCCAAAATATGCCTCTCCCTTTGTGCAACGGAAATGACAGCAGCGTCCAGAAATCTGACCCAGAGCAGAGCCCCAGTGGGCAGCAACATGTGCATGGCAAGGAGCAGGCACTGCCTGAAGGACTGTGCAGCTCCCCTGGGTTGCAGGGCTGAGAGCAGGGAGAAGAGGCTGAGACTGCAGGTGACCTGCTTGTGGCCACAGAGTGGGCTGGTGGCATGCTGGCTCCACAGACGTCTTCTTTGCATGTAATGCTCAGGGGAGCACAGCATCCTTTGAGTGCTGGCACCACCATGTCTGGCCATATGGGCCACCCTGGTGTTCAGATGGTTTGTGCCGGGCCTGGGAGTGGCACAGTATGCTGCTGATGCAGCTGGTCACTTGCAGAGTCAGCTCTGGGGGTTTTAGAGAAGGCTGGTTAAGCCCAATCACAGCATGGAGCAGGGCCAATTGGTTATAGTCTTCTCTTCAAGCCTCAGCACCTAGAGCAAGCTCCTGAGTCCAGGGTTTAGCACCTGAAGGCATTTGTAGCTCCTGGAAAGTTCATCGTGAGCTAAGATAGTCTAGTGCTGTGGGAAGCTCGTGGTAGCTTTAGAGGCTTAGAGGAGGCTGGGAGGTGATGCAGGGGCAGAGGCTGCTGGTCTGAGGGGTTCGCGGTCACAGCTGCTCTGGTTGCCCACTAGTTCTCACTGGTCTCACATCAGTGCTCCTCTGGGCTGACCCCACGAAAGTTGCAGGGGGCAAAGCCCACCCTGGGGAGGTGCTTAGCAGCAGAGCAGGTTTGGGTGCAGATGGGGGGGGCTGAATGGCACCTGCTCCAGCAGTGCTGAGCCGAACTCAGACCCATCCATCCCTGTGCAGTTCTCCCGCAGGACACATGGTGGAAACCTCAGCCCATGCAAAAGCCAGTCCAGTCCCAGGCCCAGCTCCTGCCTAAGGCATCATCCCCTTCCCATGTTTCCTTGGCTGGGCTATTCAGGGTGTTGGAGACACAGGTCGTAGGGGTGATGCACTGAGCTTTAGCTAAGGAATTACTCTGCTACAAAGCCGTGAGGAGAGGGGAACACGAGATAAAGCTCTGAAATGTGAAGAATGGGCTATCCCAGTACTGGGGGAGAGTTTTCTGGTTCACGCAAGGCTGGGGCAAGCCCAGCTCTCTGCATGCAAGGGAGCTTTCTGCAGCAGCATCTCTGAGCTAGCTCCTGCTTCAAGGGATCACTGAGTACAGCCTGGATGCAGCTCCTGCAGCAGATGACCAGGCAGCAGCTTAGCAGGCGCAGCCCGATGTCAGAGCACTTGAGCATCTGCTTGCTGAGATGTGCTCTTGTGCAAAAGAGCAAGTGTCGTCTGAGCTGAACAGCCAGGAGTGAAAGGCAGAGATCATGTAAACCAACATCCTGCTCAGTTGTGATGGGGAGGCCTTCCCTGTGGTGCTGCATCCTATTTTGGGGGGACATGGATCAAGAAGGGCTATCAAGCAGGGTGAGCAAAAGGCTGGATAACCTGGCAGCACCGGGGCTGTGTGATCGCAAGCCAAGGCAGATGTTTTCAAACAAGGAACATGTCACAGAAAGGGATGAAGTAGTCTCTTCCATTAAGCTACTGGCAATAGGAGAAGTAATAGGGCTAAGGCCATGGTCCAGCTGTCTCCGACATACTTCTTTGCCAGCCCTGATTACTGCACACTTCCTTGTCCTTCTCTGTTTCTTGCAGAAGAAAAGAGCACCCCGTCTGCTTCCACACTCCTCAGTCTCACCCAGCACCAGCTGCAAGCTGGGCCCACCTGCATCAACCCCTGCAAAAAGCACAAGCTGCTCAAAGAGCAATGCATGGCTCCCTTGGAAATCCAAATGCAGCTCTCCATTTCCTCCAGGCCTGCTTGGAGTTCAGACATGAACATCCCTTTGGTGCATCACCCTCCCTGAGTATCTCAGAGGTCTCAAGAGCACTTTAGCCTCTCTCAGAGCATGCCCAGAACAATTCCTTCCCTGGGAGGCCGAGGAGCAGCCCCACTGGGCAGGTCTGTCAGTGCCACCACATGGCTGGTAGACCAGCATGGGAATATTTCTTCCCCTGGCTGATCTTGCCTGTCTGGACGGAAAAATGAGAGGTGGTGGCCAGTGGCATGAGCTCTCCTGTCTTCACTTAGGTATCCAGTGATTCTGGTTGGGATGCTCTTTGCCCTTCACCCAGCCCATAGGATGGAGAGAAATGCCAAAGCTTGAGTAGAGAGAGCATGGTCCTCTGCCCAGGTCAGAGCTGTTGAGCTGGGACAGGACAGGAGTCCAGGAAAGAGTGGTGCTTCTTGGCTGGTGATGTGCAAAATGCTTGAGACATGGGTCAGACCTGCATTAGGAAGGCTGCCTGACCCTGGACTTGGGGCACAGCATTATGGGAGCCCTCTTCCTCTCCAAAGTCACCTGCCATTGCTCTCCCTAACTCTGTTCTTTGGCTCGGGAGGTATGTGAAGCCCCACAGTTTACCTTCATAACAGAATCACAGAATCACAGAATGGTTGAGGTTGGAAGGGACCTCTGGAGATCACCTAGTCCAAATCCTCTGTTCCAGCAGGGTCACTAGGTGACCAGGGCCTAGGTTGCCCAGGGCCCTGTCCAGACAGCTTTTGAATATCTCCAAGGAGATAGTTTCCATGACCTTCATAATCATCAGAGTGAAGCTGGTTGGCAGCAGGGAGGTGGCTATGGGAATAGGAAGATGTGTGTGTGCTCCTTCTCTTACTGTTACTACTACAGTTATTAATATTAGAGAGGGGAAAATGTTTATTTTGACTGCATCAGCGTTCTACCCAAACTTCAAGTCCTTGTCTTCTTCCTCCCTGCGATTGGATGCATGCAGGATTTCCAGCATGGACCCATGACTTTGTGTGTGCAAAGTCAAGGACTAAAATAGAAATGGTTCTGCAGGCTGCAGGATGGATCAGCTGCTGCGAGACCTGCTGTGTCCCCCTCTTGCAGAAGGGAAACAGAGGTATGGAGGGCTGACTGACCTGCTCATATCCCCCAGGGCACCAGGAGCAGTGTGGGGAGGTGAACTGTGGTCTCCCAAGAGAAGATCAAGATCAGACTCTCTTCATGGAAGGAAGCACTGGAGTAAGGAGATGGAAGAGAGCCAAGATTTAGCAAGAGTTTGCTTCAGGCACCCTAAACCCTTGCTTCACAGGCTCAATAGATATGTCTGCATAGGGCAGGAGAGCAGAAAAGTGCAAATCAGTCAGCTGTTTGCCTACGGGAAGCACAAACTGTGCAGGGTTAATCCAGGGCCCTTCCACTGTGGCCCAGGCATGCAGAGCCAGCCAGGAAACCTTCAGCACTTTGCTGGATCAGGCCCTTAGCGAGTCAGATTACTTCAAGTTGTATTTTCACCTTTTGCATAGAAGGAGAAAGGGGAAGATTCAGGTCAAATCTGCCAACCTTGAAGGTTATGGCCCATTTTCGTTTCTCAAGGGTCAAATTCAGGTGGTGTTGAGCAATCCTTCAATATTCTTTAAATTGAACCCGAGAAACGAAAGACACAAGTTGGGGGGGAACCAGCACCAAAAAGTAGGTTCCCTTTTTGGTGAATCCTGCTTCCCCTTCCCCCGAAGCTATGCAGGCAGCTACCCCTGGTGGAGAGGACGCAGGGTACAGAGCTCCCTGCCAGAACCCTAAAGCTCGGTCATTATGCGAATGCACAGAAAAGGAAGTAACGAGCATACCTGAGAGGCGCCGTGTTAACTGAGCCATTGAAACCATGGAAGGAGCAGTAAACAGACAGCAACCTTGGTGTTCGTGTAAGGACAAAGTTAGGCATCCCTGATCCAGGGGCAATGGCAGTCTGGACAGTAGCAAGAGGAGACATGCAGCTGGTGTCTGCAGCAGGACATGGTATGGCCCACACCTGGTGCTGATGACTTTTCTGGAGCTGAATTATAACATTGAGGACAACCCAGACCTATCTGTCTGAGATGGTAGCACCTAGTTGGCCTATTTTACTCCTTATTCCTGCCTGTTCATCAGATAATACTTGGCTGGCTCCTGTGTCCTGTTGCCTGCTGCATCCCAGCAAATGCCCCTGGACTCCAGTGTGGTCTCTGCACTGGTGTGACACATGTGCTGGTGATGTAGTAATGCATCCTGCCAACATCTCTGGACAGCAGCGCACCCAAGGGTGTGCAGTGGGTCACAGTGGCTCTGTGTCACCGGGCTTTGGAGCATCGTAAAGCCAGCTCAGACTAATCCCCTCCCAAGCAGGGGTGGGCTGCCTGGCTCCAACTCCTTCTCTCTGCTCTTTCGGGTCTGTCATGGAGCAGGGGAGGTTATATGAGCTCTGCCTGCATTAACTGAAGAGCATTTGGATTTTCTAAGCCTGCTTGTGCTAAGGAGGGCAAGGGGTTATGAAGATGCAGGGGTGGATTTGGGGCGGGGGAGAGGTTTCGAGCCAGTGTGGTCCTGCATGGGGGAATTTTTGCTGGCAAAGGGAGACCACAGGCTGCGAGAGGGAGAGTTTTAGGCATGGCTGCCTCCACGGAGATGCTGCCCAGGGACATGGGAACTTCTGCTGGGCTTCCTGAGAAGGTCAGCCAGGCTGGAGAGATACAGTGCTTGTGTTCAAAAGGTCCCTGTGCATGGTCTCGCCTCTGCGCCAGCCCACTCTCTTGGTGCCTCTCAGCTCCCAGCCTGCTCGGCCCAATGTGGAGAGAAGGGCTGCCATGACGTGCACTCGGAAGGCTCTTGCAGCAGGCAAAGGGCTCTGGCCATTGGTCCTGTGCTTGCAGGACATGAATGCAGAGCACCAGCAGCAGCATTTCTGCACCAACAGCATCATCTCCATTCCTCTTCCAGGCTTGGCACTGCTCTGCAGGGGGTTGGCAGAGCCTCAGAGCTGGGGATGACTCTCCCCAAGGCCTCCCTCACACCCAGCATGTGAAAAGCACCCAGAAAGGAGAGAGTGGCTCTTATGCAAATCCCTGGGGAGCTGGGAGGTTGCAAAAAGAGCTTTCTCTTGAGGGGCTGTAATATCGACTCAAGCTACCCATGCAGAGACAGGGCTGTCGTTGCATCTGCAGCTCTCCTTTGCACCGCTGCGGAGGCCCTCCCAGCTCTCCTGGATCAAGCTGGGACTGCCCAGCTGGGACGTGTGCATCCATGCGGGTTGCTCTGGGACAGGGTCCCTGTCCCTGTGCACCTCTGTCAAGCAGCCTGTCCCCAGGTCCCAGGGACGGCAGGGCCTGGCAGAGCTATCACTGCAGCTCTGTGTGATACCCCCCACCCAAGGGGGTTGCTCCCTGCCAGCACAGCCTGGGAACAGCTGCTTGGGGGGTAAGAAAACTGCATTTCCTAAAAAGGACATATATAGAAAGTTCTAACAACTTGCTTTTTACCTTCACAACATTACAGCCTTTCCTGGTTTTGCTGTGGAAGACATGGAGATGGAGAGCAAGAGTTTCTTAGCCCTCCAATGATGAGCTGGAGCAATGAGTCTTTACCCAGAAGCTTTCCTTTCTGCCTGAATTTTAAGCATTTCTGTCAATAGAATGATGTCAAGTGAGTGGCCATCACAGGCAGAACAGTATTTTTATATTCGGCCTCAAAATACAGTGTTCTAAGCAGAAATCTTGCAAGATTTGGGATCAACAGTTTCCCAGGTATTTATTACACAAATCTGGAAATAATCCACTCATCTAAGCCTGATTCAGCAACATTTTCCTGAATCGGGAAAGCATGTGTGTGTGTGGTATTAATACAGGCTTTAGCAATGTGTTGAGTGGAAATGAATCRAAGTGTGACAGAGAGGAGTTTCCACACACCTCTGTCCCATTTTCAGCAGCCATCCAAGCAGTACCCTTGTGCTGATTTGGAGGATGAGGAATCAAAATAGAAGCTGGAAAAAGGGGAGCTGGGTTGGTGAGTTCACGTTCCTGGAAATGAAGAAGTGTTCGATTAAAGTAGGGTGACTGTCTTCATGGGAAATGTTTACAGCCTGCTGTCCTTCATGCCCCTCAGTCCCTTTGCATACATTGGAAACATGTTTTGCTTAGAAATGTCCTTTATGGAAATCACTTTCTATCACCAACGGGGCTTGGTGTGGTATTTACTTTGCTGAAGGAAATGGCCTGTCCCAGCCACGGGTTACCACAAGTCACTTAGGAGCTTGTGAAAAATTTACACTTATACCTAAATACGTTCTGTCTACTCTTATATCTGCTCTTCAGCATCCTTCAGAGGAGAGGTGTTGTCACCCACTGCAATAGGGACATGTGGAAATAAAGACCACATGGCCCTGAGCAAATGTCTGCTTGGAAACACAGTTAGCAACACCAAGTTTCTGCACTCTGAATCACCCCTGCTCTGAATTTGCATTGGCGTGGGCTTTTCTGTTGAATTGGCTGGGACTCAGTTTGGTATTTAGGTCTTTTATCTTGTCCCACCGTCTGCAGAAGGACAAACAATACTAGATGAGCATGAAGTTAGGACAGTGCTGATAGCTCATGTGTCTCCGGCATAAAGCTTGCCCGTTGGGTCTCACATTTCCCCTGGCGAACGGAGTTTACTCTCGGTCAATGTTTTGCATCACGAGGCTCGGGCATGTTTGCTCCAGTCCTGAGAACCCAATGGTCTAAATAACTGTGTCATCAGTGCCCAGCTTCAGCTTCCTCCTCTTGAGACCAGGGTTTACCCCTTGCAGAGCGTGTCCAGAAAGTTGCAGCGCAGCTTGTGAGGAAGCAGCTGAGCTCAGGAGACGGGTCCAAGCAGCTGAGATGCACCCACAGACTGTTTCTCACCTTGCTTGACAGGCACTAGGACGCTGGAGGCACCAACAGAGCTCATTTAGCTGATGAGCTTTGGCCTCGATAGTGGTGTAACCCTGAGCAGAGCTGCGCTGCAGCCCCCCGTAGAAAGCTAGGCAGAGGCTTGGGCTGCGGCTTGGTGCTGTCCCTTGATTGGGGACCTTTTGGAGCACGCTGGTGTCGGCAGCCTGCCGAGGAGGCTCCTCTCTGGAGCCCCTTCCCCGAGGTCTCTGCTGCAGAGACCTGCCAGCAGCTGCTGCTCTGCTTGTTTATCATTCTCGTCACTGCAAACTGCAGCAAACTCCTTGGCAGTGCACGTAGCATGGTACGCTACCTCCCTGCGCTTCCCCACTTCCTTCCTCCAGACACGAGCCCCCCTAAACTGATCACCATTTTTGGTAACTTCCTCAGGTTGCTGTATGCCCAGAGGAGCAAAACAGGCAATTGCTGTATGCACGATGCAGCAGGTGGAATAGCCATGGGGGACACTTTGTAGCGCTAACATCTAGTGAATTTTTGCCTTCGCAGAGTTAGCTCTCCAACACATTGAGATACCTCTGGTTTAGGGCTAAGGCTGAGTTTGGGGACTGAAGGGCTGGGTCTTTAATCAAGAGGTGGAAATGGGGCAGAAAGGAGGGGAGAGATTGGATTTGCATCCCTAAAATGCAACCTGCTCCTTAAAGCTTGCGTGGTGTGAAGATCCCAAGCTGGAAGGAGGCTGTGGTGTAATGCCGCTGTAAAAGAGTGGGAATATTCAGATAGCAGCAGATCCCAGCATGTTTCTCCACCAGGGCTGCTACAAGCCATCCTTTCCCCGCTCCCCTGCTGCCGCTCCTGGCCTTGTCCTTGTAAAAGCAGCAAGCCAGGACCACGTGTCTTTCACACAGTGTGGGCTTGAGCTGTTCTGCCTGGATATTTTGCTATTTTGCAAGGTGTGGGGGTAGTCTGAGAGCTCCAGGGGCAGGTGGCACCATCATATAGACACGAGACTTTCCCCTTCCTGTTATTTTTGCCGCCGGAGCATTTCTTCTGAATTGCCGGGGTCTGCTCAGCTGCTGAAGATCGAGCCCACATCCACCTTCTGCTCGGGTTCAGATGAGGTGCTGTTTCACCTGGCGTGAGCGGCAGAGCGATATTTGGGCATTGCAGCGCGGCGGCGGCTGCCTGAGCGGGAGGCAGGAGGGGCTCTGAGCACGGGCATCCCACATGATTTGCACACGGGGTGGTTATCTCAATGGGTCATCGATAAGGGGGATTTTTGTCTCTCACTGTTTTTGCTTTTTTTAAAATTCACTGGAATCTCACTGCGAAACCCACATCTATTTCAGCTCCCAAGTGACTTTCGAGTCTCAGAGCATCGGTAGCAGCGGTCACTCTCTTTTGAAAAACTGAAACCCGCAAGGAAACCCAAAGTCGGATTGTTTTTCCTACACGTGCTATCAGCTGGGCCAAATCCGGCCGCAAGCATCGTGTGGCGGATGGGCCAGGGGAAAGCGTGGGGTGCAGAATATTGCTAGCAGTGTGAGGCCTTTCGCAGGAGCTCCCCTCGAAGGCGGCGAGGGACGGGCTGTTCCCAAATGCCATCAGAGCAGAAATTAGTGCAGAGTGCCCAAGGCCTGGGGAGGGATGGCATGACCCRGCCTGGGCTGTGGGTGACTTTCTGTTGTCATGAAGGGCTTTTGTAGTGGGTCTGGCTGACACAGGGTGCTTCCTGGACCTGAGAGCGCAGCACGAGGATGCACGCGGGGTGCTGCTGGTTGCTGACGCCACGGGATTGGTGCCAGCTGGCTCTGAGCTCGCCAGCTGGGGCATCCTGATGCTCGGCTCATCCATGCAGGGATCCCATCCCAGCACAAGCCGCCAACCCTGTTCACTCCGAGAGGACAAACTCCAACCCTCCCCTGAACTCCACAGCCTTGAGATCCCTCCCGCTCCCTTCCCAGTCCTCCCCAGGGTGCTACCCCAGTTTTGTCCATAAAGGCCTCAGCTACTCCAGGGGGGTTTACCCCGCTGCTGGGGGGTATTAACTCTTTGAGAGCCCTTGCCTGGCTAACACTGTACTGTGTGCAAGGGAAGGAGAAGCAGCATAGGCCTGGAGCACTGGATAAAGGGAATTCAGCTATAGTCTGAGGAAACAGCAGGCAGACGGACAGATGTCAGCACTGGGCTGGAGGCGTGAGGGAGACAGGGAAAAGGAGTGTGTGGGGAGTGAAAGAAGACAAGACAAGAGAAGATCAAAGATCATATAGTAAATAGGATGGGGGAGATGGATTGATGGATGCATGGAGAGATGGAGAAGTGGAGGTATGGAGGGAAGAATGGAGTGATGGATTGAGGAATGGAGAAGTGGAGGAAAGGAGGAAAGGATGGGCGGAAGATCAGAGAAATGGATGGAGGGAAGCATGGTGAGATTATTGGAGGGAGGGATAGATGGATGAACGGCAGGGTGGTGGGAAGGAAGGGAGGATGGATGGAGGTGCGGCTGGCCAGGGAC
>NW_020450621.1:2359800-2389495 GCF_003343035.1 Apteryx rowi
CGCGGCGGTGCCGGCAGCCCGGGGCCGCCCGCGAACCGGGGAGGGGACGTCCGTGCGCGCCGTGTGCGGGGGAGGGGAGGGGGTCTGTGTAAGCGGGGGGCACCGTATAGCCGGGCTGTCGGGGTAACCGGGCACGCGGTGTGCCTGGGGGGTCTCTGTAACCGGGGGGCTCCATGCACCGGTGTGCCGGGAGGTCTGTGCAGCTGGGGGGATCTTTATAACCGGGGTGTCCGGGTGCCCGGGGGAGGGGGCGGTTCCGTGCACCCGGTGTGCCTGGGGCGGGGGCTGTGTAACCGGGAGCACCAGGCACTCGGCATAACCGGGGGGCTCCCCTGGAAGCTGCAGGGGCCCGTGTAACCCGGGGGAGCCTCTGCGGCTGATCCCTCCGGGGGGTTCCCGCAGCCCCGGTGGTCCTGACAACCCCGATAGCGGGGACCCTGCGCCCTGTGTCCCTGCCGGTGGTGGCAGCCGTGGCAGGGGCCTGCACCCCGTCTCCCTCGGGGTCCCCGTGCAGCCCCGGGGCTCCGCAGCCGGCCGTGCGCCCGGCCGGGAGGAGCCGGCGGGGCCCGCTGGTGGGGACGAGGCCCCGCTGCTGTGACTCATTTCTGGACTGCGTGCGCTTGTTTTCCTCCCTGCCAGCCCGCAGGGTTGCTGCTCAGGGCCCAGGTGCGGGGCCCTGCCCTGCCCCAGGGGGCCGCCCCGCTGCGCCTGCCTCCCCGGGAAATCCCGGGGGCTCTCCAGCACCCGCCTGGAGTTTTGGCAGAGCTGCGGGGGTGGCAGCAAGTCACTCCGTGTCATTGCCGCGGGAGCTCTGCCCGCCGGGCTGGAGGGACCCAGGGGCTCTCCCGGGTGCTGTGCATCCCCGATGTCACTTGGAGGCCACAGGCTACCCTTGGCCAGGTCTCCGGGGCCCACCAGGGCAGAACGTGACCTCTGCGAGGGCTTTACCTCAGCAGCAGGATGTGGTTTGGGATGTGACAAACCCAGCAACATGTTGTCCCTCCAGCATCAGAGTCGGGACGTTGCACCAGCCCCGAGATGTCCCCGTGTTGCTTCATGCACCAGCCTGTGCTCGTGAAAGAGTCTTGCATCAGGTGCTTTCTGGGGTAACACCAGCACCTCTCATTTAGTTGCCAGCTCTAACTACCTGTGAGGGGAGCCCTTCTGCACCCCAGGAGCGGAGGGCATGCGGACCCAGCCTGACCTCTTGCTGCGCCTGCTTGCAACACCCTCGCCCAAACGATGTTTGGCTGCTTTGGATGGCGTAAGCCCTATGGGAGGAAAGGGCCAGGCTGATTCAAATCACTAATGAAAAAGGGAGAAAAGAGATTTCAGACCTCTGTTTTCATGTTTATTAAAATCTCAGTTACCGCAGCACCCGTTAACTTTGCTACTAGCTTATTTTCGGTAGCGCTGCTGCTACTGTCAATGCAGCGACAGTGTGCTCAGGCAGCTGGCGCTGCTTACCCTGCTGTTGAAAGGCTTCTGAGGCTGAACAGTTGCCATCTATTTAGTTTTTMCATTTAAATTAATTTTCTAAATCTTGGTTAGATGCGCATTCTGCAAACTCTGGGGATACGCAGAATGCCAGCACTTCACTTTTCATGTGTGTATTGGCAGGGGGTCTTTTTTCTTGTTTGGAGCAAAATTTAGATGGAGCTGCAAATTGTTTCCGAAACGTGACTGCAAAGTGTTTTGGAACTCTGGGTGCCATTCAGATTAGAGCTTAAACCTGGAAAGATAAGGAGATAAGGAGCAAGAGAATAGCATTTGTGGTCTGTAGTAGTTATATCCCTCCGTTACAGTGACTATATAAGGTTGGAGGGCTCAGACAACGGGTGACGGGCCCAGGCGCATCCTTTGGAGCTGGGCCAGGCGATCGCCAGCTGGTTTCTGCTCTGGATCTGCAGTGTGTCTGCTGAGGAGAGAGAATCCCAGCCTGTGCTGCACAGCACTGTGATGCAGACGTGCGTGCCATCCGGGGCCGCGTCTTGCATTATCCTGCTGAATCGAAGCAAGGGGGCTGAGCAGTTTGCCTGCTCCGTGCTGCACTTGCCCATGGCACTGCGCAGCCTTCAAGCTCCAGGTCGCTGCAGCTCAGCAGCCTGGTCAGGGCTGTCCTGGCAGAAGGGCGGTGGACAGCAAAAGTGTCCAAGGTGCTTTTACAGAGGGAGAAACTCTAATGCTAGCATGGATTTATTTGGGGTAGGGGGTAAGAGCTCTTACCAGCAGTGCCTYGGGCTCTGGCAGTGTAGGACGGTGCAGCTGGCCAGTCCCTCCCACAGATCAGGCCACCCCAATYTGGAGAAAAGCAAATGAAAGCTGTTATCTTGTGCCTTTTGCTGAACTCAAAACTGAAGACATGAGTGTGGCACTGTGAAAGAAGAACTGAATCTAGATGGAAGCATTTGGGGAAAATCACCCTGCGCGCTCCCTGCAGGGCCTGTTCCATGCACTGCAGATGCCCTCGAGGTGGAGGGACCAGCAAATGTGGAGGGTGGCTTTGCTGTTAATGCAGCTCCGCTGCCGGTGCCCTGGCCTTGGCGGGAACAGGGCTCTGGCTGCCCGCTTTGGTGCGTGGGGACTGCTGCAGCCTCACCAGGCTGCAGCTCACCTGGGGTAGTTTCAGCTTCTCTTTTTTGGGTGAGATCCTAGTGTGCAGGGACTGCCTGTTTTTGCATTCTCCCCTCTTGGGGCAATGCAAGAGGAAAATGTGCATGGGCTTGCTGGAGCAGAGTCGCTCAGGTGAGTCCCCCGAGGATGTTTTTGAGTGACAGGAGGTTCCTGCCGCTCCCATCAGAGCTTTGAACTTGTGCTCGGGAATAGGCGCGAGGACTGGACGAGGTTCCTATGGAAACTGGGCCCCCTGCGGGCATCGCGTTGCAGCCCGGCATCTCTGCCCTCACTGTGCAGCACGGCTCTGTGCTTCGCAGAGATGCTCAGCCAGGGAGGTGTTTCGGGCTAGAAACGTCACTTCTGACTGTAGTGGAGGAAAATGTGACCTGTGCATGCAATCCAGGCTCTGTAATTGAAGCTTGTGCTCTTTCTTTTCTCCCTAAAAGACCTCCCTTCCACCTCCCTAAGAGATTCTGCGTTGTGGGATTCCCATCATCACCTTGTCTGATGTGGTCTGAGGCGGTGGGAGGATGTTTGTGTCACCAGTCCGCTGTCAGCACTTTCTTTGCGAGGGTCCCACCCATCCAAAGCCATGGCCTTGTACAGGGGTCTCCAGGTGAGCTCTGCAAACCACCCAAAGTTGTGTCCGCCTTGCGCTGCGTGTACTGGGTCAGGGAAGCTTTCCCAAAGGGCAGCTGGTCACCAGGCACATCATGGAGCCACGCTCTGCCAGCATGATGTGGTCATGGTACGCATGAAGGCTCCTGCATGTGTTGTCTTGTGCCGCAGCCCTGAGAAGCAGACAGGAGCTTTCATCAGCGGTTGCTACTGGCACTGGTCCCTTTTCATCAGCCTCCTGGGTGGGAGTCTGGAGAGCTGCTGCAGTTCCCTAGCGCCTTTCCCAGCACAGAGACCAAAACCCCTGAAAACCAACATTCCCATTTTTACGATCTTGTCTTTGACCGCCAATTAACACAACGTGAGAACTTGTCTCCCCAATGACACGTCCGTGTGACTCCTCAGCTGCTTTAATTGCAGGGTTTTCAGCAGCCGGAGTGCGATGAAATGGCAATTGTTGTGATTGTATGCTGTGCGGTAACTAAAAGACGCGGCTCTTTGGCGAGGCTTAATTAGGAAATAGGGACACTGTTGGGAATGGTTCTGAGATGCGATTTTCCTAATGAAAGCTACTGAATAGGCAGCCTTGTAATGAAGAACAGACTCGTGAGGGGCACTGCCAATTGCTCTTCTCTAGTGTTAATTTTGTATTTCCTCTCCATTGTTTCTAATACCCTCTTGGAAAAGCTTGAAGATAAATGCTTTATTTTCTTACGACTCGTATCCTGTTTGGCAAGCCGTGATTATAGTATGTGCAGCTGTAATACATGAATGGCCAGGCATGAACTCCTTCAGACTTGTTAATCTCCGATTTCAAGCTCTGCCATTGAAAAAAGCAAGCTAGGCTTGCGGTCAGATGATCCGGTCCCTCTCTGCCTCCGTGCAGTGAAGGCCATCCATATAGCGGGAGATGCTTGGCTAACTTCTGAGATGTGCATTTGGATAAGAGATGGACCTGTCAAGTGTGAAGGCAGCATAACGCTACGGGAAATGCAGTTTGTTTGGAAACACCATGATGGGGTTTCATGTTCGAGTTTTGGCTGTTTTTGTATCAGATGTGCTGTATTTAACCATAGCCTTCGGTATCTGAGAGTTCACCTAGGTTTGAGTCTCCTGCTGGTAAAAAAGAGCCTGGAGGCCAGATTCTGCCCCGGGCCAGCTGCGTGGCTCCGTTCAATGCCTCCCCACCTGCGAGGCATCCTTCCCGTAACGAGGCCAAAAGAACTGTTCAGTGTGTGCACGGAGAAGAGCGGGCTCTGGCGCTCCTTCCCCCAGCTGTGCTGGGCAGTGAAAAGCCGTGCAGATGTTCTCAGCTGCCAGCGCGACCAGATGTGAGCGTGGCCCTATTGTTAAGTTAAAAGGGGAATTAGAAAGCACTACCTGGCCAGTTGACAGAATCTGGTTTGTGCTGTGACAGTTATTAATGACTCGCCGCGCTCCTGGGGACTGTCTCCTTGCTTGTAGAGGGATGGGGATAGAGCCTGGCTTTCCCTTCAATGCTTCATGCCTGAGGTTCCTGTGGTGCTTGGGGCTGGCAAGAGCAGCTCGGGCACTTCTGAAATGCTGCTTGTCCTTGTTTTAGGGTGGGTTTAAGCAGAAGTGAGCAGGGGAATGAACAGTGGCATGTGCTGTCTCATGTGACAGGAGAGAGCACCCGAGGGCATCTGGGAACGGCAGGGCATGCTGAAGGGTGGTCCCTCGCGGTCACGCCGCTCGCGGCTGCCTGAAGCTGCTCCCACCAAGCTCATGCAGAAAGAGCTCAGCTCTGAGCTCAGTCTTGTGACTGTCCGTAACAGCCACTGCAGAAGGGAATTCGTCTGCTTTTTTTTATCCTGTGTTGGAGTTCTCTGTGCTGTAACATCAAGGCATTTTTGCTCTGTATCTAGCAGCTCAGTTAATGGCTGCTTACTCGCAGCGATGTGTGGCTGGAGGTACTCCTGGTGTGTCCATGGTTTAGGAAAGACGGTGTTGTCTTGAACTTGCATAAGTGTATTTGATCCTTTCCACAAAGGCCCATTCTTTGTCTCAAATTAGCATGAAATGTTTCTCTTTTCAGCTGCTTCCCCCATTGCTGCACGTCTCAGCTCAGAGGCTTCTCTACAAACAAGCTCTCATCCTTTCAGGTGGCATTTCCCTTTTCTTATTGTTTCTGGCAATCTGTACATGTGAAACTTCACAAACATTTCTTCGTTCTCAGTGTCTTTGTGTTGATAAGCTTTGCAAATTGGTACCTACCCTGTGTGCAGCCTTGTACTGGTCATGGCTGTGTAATAAAGTTATTGTGGCTCTTAGGTTTGGAGGCATTGGAGTCTGGCTGAGTGACCTCCAGCCTTGAGTCCAGGTGACATCCCTGCTGCTCCTCATTACTGTGTGTTAATCCTGCCCCTCTGAGAGGGCTTCTGCTTGAGCTTCGCCTCCCTCGATCAATTAGCTGGATTGCAATCAAAGCCAACAAGCTCAAAGTCCAAAAAGGACTGCTCTTTAAATGCAAATTATTCTCAGATTGATCTGCTCTCAATGCTGGTGGGTGTCTGACCCTTCAGGCAACTCTGACAGGGTCAAGAAATGGCTACATGTGTCTAAATCAATGTTTGCTGGGTACGCAGCACATCGAGAGCCTAGGGATCTCGTTCACGGTAGCCCACAAGCTGCTGGCTTACTGCTCTAGGTTTAGAAACTCTGTCAGCCTAATGGATACTTAACATCATCCTACCTATTTGCTGTGGTCTGCAACCAGAACACCACCATGCGCATGCCTTTTTAGGATGACGCGAGTAGCCTATTGGCTCTGCTTGTTGAAATAGGGCACTTAAGAGCCATCATCGTATCAGTTCCCCAAAACCGTGTTCCTAGCAGAGTGCTGAGCTGAGGGGCTGGTCTGGGCTCCCCCTCAGGAGCTGCTGTTCTGCTCTGCTCCCCACATGTGGGAGGAGCTGAGGCCTGGAAAGGATTCGGGCTGTGTTCACTCCATGAGGTCCTAAGTCCCTTGCTCCTGTGACGTGCTAGTGTGGGGCTCCTGGGGCTTGCCCGGCACATGGGAGACCAGGTGGTTGGGGCCATGCCAACCTGGGTGGGGGCAGTTCTGGGATGGGGTGCTCTGTGCATCCCGCGTGGCCGGCACATCACTTACAAATGGGAATAACTGAGCCAGGGAGAAAGGAAGTAGCATGGTGAATAGGGCCTTCATGAGGAGAAGAGGACCTTTTCTCCCCCTTGGTTCACAGGAGGACACTGCAGTGGCCGGAGGAGGGTCCTGCCTGGTATAGGAGCTTCCTGCAGCACAGAGCTAGGGTATCATCATGTGTCTGCCCAGCTCATCTTCTCGATGCCTTCTTGGGCTGCTGAGGATGTAGCTCTGGTGGCTGTGGCTGTGCCAGGCCAAAGGGTGGTCCAGCTCAGGCTCCTCTCCTTGGTAAGGGAGAGCCTAGGTACTTGGGCCTCACAGTTTGGGATACCCTGCGCTTGTCATTTCCCTCTCGAATAGCAAGTGTGGACACTGATGCATATTTCAGTGCTGTGGGGTGTTTCATGATCTGGGCTGAATAACCTGGCGGTGCTGGCCACTGCCGGCCGTAGCATTGTTAGTGGTGGCTAGGACACCCATCTCTCCTTGGCCTGTCTCCTGGAGGTCTGAAGGCTTCATCTCTTCTTTTATGATGGTAGTGCAGAGGTTGTGCTGAGTCTTCTAGCCAAAGTGGAGTATGAATCCCTCTGTGAGCTTTGGAAGACAATGTGAATCAGTTTTGCTTGTTTTTGGCCTGAGGGTCATCGGGAACAGCCAAAAACATCCTTGCCATCATCTTTGTTTTGTTGAGTTGCAGCCAGCGGTGTGGGGAGTGAATCTAAGTCTTTGGGCAACCAAGCCAGGGACTGAAAAGGCTCCTGGGTTCCCAGCAGGGCCTCCACAATGGCAGGAAGTAACTTCTAAAGCTTCCTTTGGATACACAGGGCCTTGGGGGACAGATTTACTTGCTTGTTTATGCTGTAAGTTAATCTATTTAGTGGGTTTGGCATTAAAGCTCACAAAAAGCCTTCTGAAATGGTCACACTGCTTGTTTGTAGTGCTTTGTCGCTCACTTGCTTTGTTTCACAGCTGGAGTAGTTAGGCAGAGACGGATCCAATTGAAATCTCACGTGTTAATTTATTTTTCCAAATAGGCTGAAGGAATTAGCATCAGCTTTTGCCATCCTTCGTCCTGAGGGAGCTACAGGGCGGGAGGCAGCATGGGGCAGTGGTTGGAGACTTCTCTCCATGAGTGACTCTTGGTGCAGGACTCTCTGCTGCCCTGCGACAGCGTCTCTCTCTGCCTTCTCTGTTCAGCTCACAGGTGCTCTGTGCTGCTCTGCACAATTGCAGGATGTGGATGGTCCCTGGCCCAGTTGGGGTCAATAGATGCTTCTGCAATAGGAAAAATATATATATAATAGTGAACCCATGCAGCAGAGCAGAGAGTGATATGGCATGAGCTTTTCTGGGTGAGAAGTCTTGAGAACAGTTTGGAGAGACAAAGAAAAGTGCTGGACCAGTGGAACGAGGAATAGGGGAATTTTTTTGTGATCTCGCAGCATTGTTGTTTCCCCTGGTCTTTGATGCTATCCTAAATATGACAGTGCCACCCACGTGTAACCTTACACGGTAAAAATGGGTTTTCCCTGAAGGCCATGTTCAGCAAAGCCACTGCCATAGGAAGCGCATGACATTCAGGACACCTGGGGTTGAGGTCCGTGCCTGGTACAGAGTGGGGCTCTGGGCTTTCTGCAAAGCTGAGGACGTCACTGTGGCGTGTTTTTGGGAGGGTCTGTCCTGCTGAGCATGAAAATAACTGCATGTGAGGACTGGAATCCTGTCTCCTCCATGCCACGTGAGCAGCCATTGGCCTCCACTGAAAGAAACTTCTCCTCGTGGGTCTGTCCTACCAGATGAGCAGCCGCATTAGAGAAGTGTCAGGAGGAACCGTCTGATGCTCCCAATTATGTCCTTCACTTTTTGCTTGGCAGTGGCATCTTGGGTCACTGCTTTTGTTTTGGGAAACACCTTTTTTCTGTAAATTATGTGTTTGCTCAATTTTTTTTCTCCACTCCTCTTCTGTGGCACCTGGCCACTTCTCTATTGAACTTCCACCTTCTCTGCAAAGCCACCTTGGAGTTTCCATTGCATACTGATGACGGCGCTCAGCAGCCTACCAGGCTGTGTCAGACACCATCACTATCTCAAGCCTAAATCTTCTTGGGGCTTAACTTGATACTGAAGTTGTAATTGACTGTGGTGTTGGGTGAAACTTTAACCTTCACTGTTATGATAAAGACTGATATAAACTAAAATTAACTCTTGCATCATGTGGCCAGGGTTTTCATAATTGGTGCCAGGAACATATGCATTTCCTCTCTGAAAAGTGAATATGTATAACTAGTCTTTTCTTATTCAGATCAGATATATGTCTCTTCTGCTGATTTCTGATGAGAAAAAGAGAAGACATTTCTTACCCTGGCTGAGTTTTGCCAAACCCACACGCAGCCGTGAGAGCGGTCGTGGATGGGGCTAGGATTGCTGATGTCAGCAAACCAAGAGGTCAGCTCTCTGTGCCCATCACAGGCTGACTGAGAGCAGCGTTTGAATCCAAGGGAGGTGCAGAGATGTCGCTGGCTGTGCGGCTTTGGCTGCAGTGCTGCTATTGCTGGGGCGTGTGTGAGAGGAGAGGCTTGGCTCTGTGGTCCTGACCAGAAAGCGAAGCACAGGCTGCTGAAACCTGCCAGGCTTGGTCTGGTGTTTTGGGAGATGAGCAAGGCATTGATAGAGAAGAGAGAAAAGGAAGCACAGGGTAGGGCAGGAATTTCTTTTTTTTTAATGATTTATTTATTTATTTATTTTTAAGAAGTTACCATTCAGAGTCAAGATGTACTTTACAACTTTACAATCCAAAAAATTCCCACAGGCCTCTGTAGCTGCTCATCTGCCTAGCAGCAAGAGGATTGAAGAGGCTATGGGAACCAGGGTATTGCAGGACTGGAGGAGCCATCAGGGGTCTCTCCCCTGCCTCAGGGCAACTCAAGTCTGTGGCTGCTTGTTCTGCTGTCGGGGACATGGGGACAGATAATTCACTTCCTCTTACAGTAGCCTTTTTGTGATCACCTGCGTCCCGTTTCCTGCTCCCAGCAGAGCTGGCCACATTTTCTCCCTCTCCCTCACCTTGAAGCTAGTTTTTCAGCATCTCCAGGAATGGGGCTTTTGCAGTTTCTTGCAGAAACCATTGCAAAAAGTAGTAGACCTTATTCTAACAACATCAGGGTGACACATTCCTCCCTATGCCTTTCACTTCCCAAAAGCTTGATACAGTCAGTTGCATTAGAGAAGCTAAAAATAATAGAATGGAGATGGAGGGTGTGCAGCCCTCGTGTTTAGCTGAAGCTGGGGATGAAGGCAGCATCTTGCAAATGGTAAAAACATCTCTGGTTGAAAAGACCCTCTGTGAGTCACTGGGGTTATACACAGAGAAGTACTTTTTGGAGAAAGAGGGAGGGCACCATTGCAACTGTTCTTCTCAGTGATGGCTTGGTGGAACTAATTTAGAGATTCTGATTTCTCGGCATCAAAATGCATCATAGCTTTAAAGGGGTAGCGAGTGGAATTCCCCGTTATCTGTTTGTCAAGAATACACTAGATCATGTCCTGAAAAATGGTAATTGCAAAAAAGAACATTTTAAAAATAAGTCAAGAGGAAGTCTCAGTTTGCAGAATGGGTGATAAGGAGGTTTTCAGCCAATTCTGTGCTGGACACTACCACACTCTTGTGGTTTCAGTTTCCTTTAAGTTTTGCTGCTATGGTCTAATGCTGGCCCTGGTCTCCATGCAGCAGCCCAGTTCGCATCGCTAACCTCATGGCAAGGGAAGGCTCACTTACAGAAAGAATAGAGTTTGCAAGTGTCTTCAGCTTGTATGAGTCTGTGATGCGTTACAAGCTGTTTCTATTACACAAGGAAATGTATAGTTACACTAAAATTCAGGCCTTAACATGGAAGCAACAAACCTCCAAATGACAGGTTTGAGCCCAGGTCAGTCGAAACACAAAGTCAATGCAAAGTGCTGTGATTGGTATCCCTCTCTGAGAGGTCCCTTGGCTTCCTAAAAGCTCCTGCTGGTCTTCTCAGTGTCCAGTGTTATAGCGGATGGCTACTGTACCCCCACTGCAAACTGGATACACTAAGGGCCTGAAACTGGGCACCCACAATTCCTGAGTAGCTGCTTTTGCTGTTCTCTCCCATCAGTTCCTGTCAGACCCTGGTTTGGAGAAGAAATCTCCTTTATTTTCATCTTGCACCTTTACTTGCTAAAAGCACAGCTGATGGGGAAGGTGGTGGTGAAGCTGTGAAACCAGCACATGGTTGTCTTTAATCTGACATTCATTGAATTCAGCTGGATTGCAGTTCCCAGACTGCTGCTCTTATTAGACATTGGTGAGACTCCTTTTCTGTTATTTTATCTAATTGCAGCTACTGCTGCACAGAGCAAGACTCTGGAAGGATAGGAGGGGTTTTGTGTGAACACTAAGCATCTCATGACCAGCACCTGGTCCCCATGAAGTTGCTCCCAAGGTATCCTTTGCAAATGAGGGAGCTAGCAATTCACAGAAATCATGCCAGACACACAGGTGGCCATCATGGTGGGGTGTCATTCCTGTGTCTGTTGGAGACTAGCTAACAATATACCTTGTCATTGTGAAGGCTGTGGTCATTTAAATCCTCCTGAGAGAAGGAGCTACAGCTAGTGGCCTTCTCCTGTAAACCACCTAGCTGTGGTCACCTTGTTTCTCTCAGATAGCTGGGAATTGTCTAAGGTTGCTGGTGCTGCCCCCAGTGCTGCCACCTCTGAGGGTGCTGGTCTGTGCTCAGCTTCTGGCTGCCTGCTGCGACTTCCTTGCTAATAGTAAAACCACTGTTGCTCTGGACTTGTCCTAGCATGACCAGAAGTTGAGCCTAGCTGCAAATTCATCCTTAGGTGCTATGTGTTTCCTTCCAGCTTTTGCACTCTGTTTTGCAGTGGACTTTATCTTGGGATCTCTAGTTGGGCTTGGAAGGAGACTGTCTTTTCTGCTTCATGGTTGAAATGAATTTCTAAAGCAGCTCCCTGGAGCTGGAGTCTAATCAGTAATATTGTGACAAGAAGTTCATTACTTAAGACACGGTAGTTTCACTCTGAAATCACAAAAATCTTGCTCTGGTTGCGTTTTGCACCCTTTAGGGGTAGCCCCACCTGCTTGTCTAAAATTTTCTCATCAAAAATGACTGAACCTCTCTTTTGAGTGAAAAGAGGAGTGGTGAGCTTTGTGCAGTGCAAAACTGTAAACAGCAGCATTCAATGATGATCCTCGTATGGATGGTTGGGTGCTGGAGCTTTCCTTACTCCGCTACCATTGGTTCAAATCCTGCTTGTGCTGGTCAGCCTTAGCAGGGTGAGTGAGAGACTTCCCTGAAGGAGTGACAGATGAGCACTTGGTTATAGGCACAGTTCAGTTGATTTCCGTTAATATCTTTGGATGAGGATCAATGATCAATGATGATGGTTCTGTTATGCTTAATGGAGATTTTCCTACTGACCTCAATAGTTCCTCAGGTCTCTGGTTGAAGGCTAACACATCCTTGGTGTGGAAATAAAACCCTTGCTGCCTTGTGCCCTACGTGTTGGACTGTTGGTGTCCATGACTGTCTGTTGCTAGTCTTCATCTGCTCCAAATTTGTAAGTAATGTGTTTATTTGCTCTTACTGGTTTGTGTTTTGTGGATTATCAGCACTCTGGTGTAGTCTATCTGTCAAATAGTTCCATAAAATTGACCTTAGGTGGTTTTAAAGCACACACTCCATCTTCAAAGGTGGGAATAACTTACTCTTTTTACAGCAGAGACTTTTAAGTGGCATGTTTGTAAAACTTTCTTGGGCTGGTGATTTATTAAAGACTATTCTTTATAACCTCTGGCACTCTTCCTCAGAGCTTACATCTAACTGTCCAGAAGCAGAAGTCTAGTGAGGAGTCCTGGGGATCTCGAGCAGACAAAGTCACTTGCAGAAATGTTGGCTTCTGCTTTTGTTTGTTATGAATCAAATTTTTGGATGAAAGAAGTGAAAGCTAAACTAAGTGAGTCTATTGTAATTTCCATGTTCCCAATATTGCACTGTCAGAGCTTCTTGCAGACTTTGAAACTTTTGGTCATGCAACTGCTGGGTGAGGAAGGAAGTGTGATTATTCCTGCTTTGCATGTGGAAAGTGCCTTAAGAGAACAAGGATGGGAGTTGTCTTGCTTAAGGATGGTTGCCTAGAAGTTGAGGCAGCTAAGCTAACTCTAGTCTGCTGGTTCCCCCTGAAGAGGGGTTCGGCCTGGCTGGGATAAGCCAATCTCGACATCAAGTGCTCTCTGTTTCTGAGCTGTCAGTAGATGTTGATGTGCTTAGATATGCACCTCATTTTTGCATAGCTAAAGTTGGAGGAGATAAATCCTACCTCAGGGTTGGACCCAGGGTCATCTAGGAGCTTTATGGTAGAGCAAATAGTTGATTTGGGCTCTCCAAAGTCACTGGATGATTTTTGTTTCAGTTATTTTCATGCCTTGGACTCCATTGACTTTTGACTCTGGATGATAATCCTGAAGTCACCAGCCCTGAACACCTTGGTGTGAGAAACAGATACCAAGAGCTTTGGCTGGTTTTACTTGCCCTGGTGGGATGTTGGCGGTGTGGCTGGTTTCCAAGGTACTCAGCGTGTTAGAGGCTTGCTTCACTTCATTGTGCACTTTGGTGTGCTGTTGAGAGCCTTTGCAGGGATGTCATCAGGGTTGCTGGTTGTCCAAGGTGTTCAGAGAAGAAGGTGGAAACCGCTTTGGCAGAGAGAGATTCTAAATGAACAGTCATTGTGCATGTGAGCAAGCCCTTTCTGGACGTAAGTGCATCATATCTGACCTAGCCATCAACCAGCTCTGGATGGCTTATTTTCATCTGAATCCTTGTTATGGTCAAGCTTTTTGTGAGCAAGTAACGGCACAGTTCTCTGGTTTAGATGATGGTTAGTATTGACATGTTGTCAGTCTTGCAGCCCACAGTGTTTCTCCATCTCTCTTTTAGTTTTTAGCAGCCGCACTTTTGGGACTTTTCAGAGGGGAACTGAGTTATCCTGGTCAATCCACTCATCTAGCAAGGTTGTCCCGCTCAGCAGCAGTGAAACCTGAGTGATACCATCCCTTGGTCCATTGCTCTGAGATTGCAGCTGGTTATTGCTACTGATGCTCTCTATGCACACACTGGGGAAGTGCAGGAAGTCCTGTGATAGTTTGAGTTACTCTCACACTTCCTTGCCAATAACTCTTACCCAGTGGAGGAAGCTTTGAGAGAAGAAATCCTGGGTAGGGTGGAGTCAGGTTATGAACTTCTTGAGGAAGGGTCTAGATGGCTCAGGAAACTGAATCTGCCTATGCTTATACCAAGGAACTTAAAACTTTCTCTAGTCTTAACACGCCTTAAAGAAGGCGGCTCCATCTCTCAGGTTTAAGATACTCCAGTCATCCAAAAGGCTAAAGCTGCGTGCCTCTGTTGAGGGGCATGAGTGGCCACTGACACCAATGCAGAAACATTTTCATAGCAGTTATCCTAGAAGGGCAAATATTTACATCCCTTTAGTTTTCTCTCTGAGCCATCAGACTGCTGAGTAACAGCCCTGCAAGCCCATGAGTTTCCTTCTAAGGAAACTCTAAGGACTCAACATGTTCTTAGAGCCCCTGTTGATTTTTTTGCTGTCTGTGAGGATTTTGGCTGCCCCAGAAAGTAAAGCTCCCCTGTTATTTGTTTTGGGGAGATGTGACCCCTTAAAGATGGCAGATCTTGTGATGGCTCTCACATGTCCCATTTTTCAATAATTCCCAACAAGGTGTGAATTATGGAAGCTGCTTTTTGATCTTGTAACTGTAAATATGTGGCTGTGTGCTAATTAATGCACTGTAATTCCTGTGCTAGCTGATATTACCTCTAAAAATATCTAGAGGTGCATCTCTGGTGATAAGGCTATGGCAATAAGTTTTAAGTAGGAAATATGCTGAGACCTGATCTCTGCTCTGGCTGTGTTGTAGAAGGCTTCTGGTGATGGGGCTTAGCAAACTCCATTGGGCAAGGGAGGCAGGAGATTTTTGCCCCATAAATAAGGATGACATTTCCATTGGTGTCAGCAGAAACCCAAGCTATTGTGGCTATGACGAAAGCCCTTTGTATGTGACTGTTGGAGTGGTGCTTGAATCTGTTGTCCAGACTGAAAGAAAGACCCAAGCTCTGCGAGGGAGTGTAAATCATGGCCTCAGTGCCTATGCTGAGCAAATGGGGGGAATTCCCAAAGGATAAGTAATGAGAAAAGTCTTCCCTTCAGATACTAGTCAGTAGTCAGTCGTTTGATAGCTGTTCCTCTAACATCAAGGGGGGAAGTTTTCTGCTCTGTGAATGTGCAAGGAGGAGTGGATCTCTTGGCCACTCTAGGTCCATTCCTACCTCATCACAAAACGGTGCTGCGTGGCCATGGCAAGGGGGTCAAGGGAACTCAGTTCCCCTTCAAACAACAGAAGAGGACCCCATGTTGATTCGAGCCTAACCTAGACATGTCTGTTGTGCTTCAGGAGGAGCATGAAAGTCATTGTTTGGGCCTGGACTGCTGCTTTCATGTAGTTTTCCTTCCCTCAGCCTCTCCGTGTCTGAACCATGCACCCTGCTTTGCTATCCTGTAGGCTGCTTGCCTAGCAAGAGCCAAGTGACAGCATGGTTATTTCTGACTGAATCATTTGTGTGTGGTCTTTATTTTTGTATCTTCTTGAACATGACTGTTAAGTTTCCTGGAACTGTTTGGCCTAAACCAGAGCCCTTTGCATGTTAATAGCCGCATGGCTCACTTGCGCAGCATGGCGGGTGCCACGTGTGGCTCTCGGATGTGGCAGGAGAGTGAAATCATAGTCCAGAATAGGAAATGGTGGCACAACTTCCTCCTGACTCCAGAGCACTTCTTCTTTTGGCACCATTGCACGGGAAGGTGAAGTAAGAAGATCTCTGTAGAAAATGCAGAAGTGCAGGTTGCTCTTGGAAACCATCTTGATGGGTGAGCCAGTGTCAGAGCCCTGGGTGTTTAGGCTGTGGGGAGGAGTATGTTTTTGTGCGAGTGGATTCAGCCACACAGCTTGTGGCTTCCTTTTCAGACAGGAAGTCTACTCAGTGCATAATGAGAGAGGTAGAGGATGGGTGGGCTGCAGGCTTTGCAGTGAGTCTTCTCCCTGAAGAGTTGCTTTCTCCTTTTCTTTTGCTCATTCCCTTTGGAAATTAGTAGTCCGTATCCTTGTTTGCCCATATGTTGTGTCTTAGATATCAGCCCTGCTTATGGCACATTGCTTAATCCCACAAGATTATTCCCATTTTCTGTAGCGGTTCATGCCGTGCTGCCGGAGGAGGGGGAGTGATCCTCCAACCATGGCTTGCACTAGTTTGGATGTTGTTGGTTTGTTTGTAGTGGCTGCTGCCAGGGTGGGACTGAAGCTGCTGGGGTTTTGGCTGGCATTGTCTTTGACCTAATTTGATTACTGAGTTGTACGTGCTCAGCGGTACGGCAAAAACACCACAGGAAAAGTAGTTTATGCAAAAATACCTTAAGCCAATACATATCCAGATACACAAATGACTTTCCAAAGTCACGTGGCGGATCCTGCAATAGACTCTGAGCCTCATCCACAAAGTCCTTGAGAACAACTCACCCATGGCAGCTGATGAGGTGGTTGTGGGAGAGTAGATGTTTTCAAGGGCACACAATGGATGAAGATGACTGAGGGTAAGTCACTTTGCCTCTCTGGGTTTCTGGGACCCATGTATAGGAGCAGAGGATCTTTCATCCTCCTTGCTGTGCTGAGTGCAAGTGTTGCCGTTGTTGCACCTCCAGGGGTTTTGGGAGGATTTTGCTCCATCAGGTGGAAGGAAAAGCATGCATCCCAGCCAAGGAGAGAACAGCCTTCACATCTTTTACCCCAGCTCTGCTGCCCGCTAGGGCATGATGTTCTCGGGCTATTTAAAGAGACGGTGAGGTTGGGAGGAGCTGGAAAAAAGACTCTGTGTTGGGAACGTGTTCTAGAGAGAGGAGGTGCCATCACAAGGGAAGTGCCTGAGTATTGGCAGTAAGAAAAACAGGCAGTGCGGAGCAGTTGTGAGTCTGGTGCTACAGCTGGTACAGGACCTCTGTGGTCTCTTCCCAGTTCTACCACGGGCTTACCCTGAGACCTTGGGTGAGTTACTTTTCTTTCTTCTCTCAGCTCTTCTCAACCCTTATTTCCACCAAAGGCATGTTATAGCAGTGAGTCCATGTGTTTGGGGATGTAGCGCAGGCTGCCAGCACCATTTCTGCCGATAATGGATGTGAAGGGGTGCAGTCCACAACTGACAGTGCTGGGCTGCAAGATATCATTGTGTGGATGTGGTTATACCTGTAAACTGTGCTTCCTCTACCTGAGCTTTTCTGCAAGTGAAGGACTGTAATAAGCTTGCAGCCCTGGGGAGAAATTTCCGGCCAGTGCTGTGTGTATCATTGACATCTTCCAACACACAAGAGGCCCTGATCTAGATCAGAGCTTCTTGGCTGCTGCTGGAGGACTGTCTCCTGTAAGTAGGCTATTCTGGGGATGAGCTTGCTCAAAGACGAAATGGCTGAGCTGAGGCTATGGGCTAAAACACTTTAGGCTTCCACAGATCATAGAATATTTTCAATTTTTCCATCTCTGAGGGTTGATTAATATAAGAAGCTGTTACTATCACTTGCTTGGTTGTGTTGTGAATCTCAAGCCAAGACTAATGGCTGTTGCTTTCTGACTGAAAGGATATGGGTCAGCTGCATCATGTGGAGCATCTCCCCAGTTACATTTCAACTTGAACTGGAGTGTTTGTCTTTAAAAATCAAAGCAAAACCAGAAGAGCCATCTCCATCCCATTGTGACCATAAAGTCCATCAGAGCATTGCAGTAGGCAGGTCTGCAGGGCCAAACTTTCCAGCTCTTGTCATAGCTGTGGCAGTGTTTGTGTTGGACTGAGCTGTTGTGGTGGATGTTAGGCTGCAAACACGGACCAGCTCTGCCATGGTGCAAAAACACCTAGGTGTTGGGACTGTTTAGCCACTGTTTCTTAGTATGCAGATTATTGCTAAAACTGTGCTGAACTTCTAAGAGGGTGTCTTCATCTGTGACAGTATGAAGGATCATGGTCTGTAGCCGTAAGTGACAATCTTTGGTTCACTTCGACAGTGACAGTTTTAAGGCCAAATCTCTTGTATCCCAGCAGGCAGCATAGTCTGCAAAGCTATTCTGTCCTTGCCTGGGATGCTATGATGGTTAGGAGAGGTCCTTGGAGCTGAGAACGTCAAATAACAACAACAACAAAAAGGCTTTGTTGGAAACCAAACTTTTTGGCAGGGAAAGGCTTCTGGAGCGCAGGATTGAGCTTTCTTCCCCAGACTAAAGGCAGAAGGTAAATACGTGCACACTGTGTGTACACCTAGCTCCTGCTAGCCTCTGAGTGCCCATAGTGGAGGTGCCCGCTTGGGAGGCAGCAGCCTCAAGTGGGTCCCGCTTTGTTCTTCTTTTTGCCTTTGAGGTGAGCTCCCTGATCACTGGGTGGTGAGTTATTCCAGGAGTGAAAAGCATTTCCAACCTTGGGGATATTTGAAAGCTCAGTCTTGAAGATGGTTTCTTACCCAGTTCTTACCCAGCCATGCTTAGGAACAGTAGTTTGAGCCTTAATTGCAATTATGAATCTTCTGCAGTTCTCAAGTTTCCCTTAATTGGCTTCCTGTGAGAATTTGCAAACTTGGTAAAAACAAAACTGCTGTTTTTGTGAGGGAGTTGGTGGCGTGAGATTCCTGAGCTCAAATAAAATGCCGCTCAGCTGCGACTTCTTGTGTACTGCTAAGGGGGTGCTGCTCTCAGACCCACGGCCAGACACTTCACAACAGTGGCATTATATAAAACGTAAGCTGATTTACATGCTTGCACTTTAAAAGTGCTAATCTATTTTAATTTTTTTCAGCCCTCTCTAATCTTCTGCAATCTCTGCCAGGTTCCCAGCTCCTCTGCCTGGAATAGGCCCCAGCTGAATCTTTTATCTTTCTATTTGGCAACCCTGGGTGAAGCCGTTAGCAAACGAATGACACTTTTCCTGGCTCATTAATTAGATTTACTGAGTTGAGTGGCTGCTGTTGCTACAGTATTCTGATAAGGTAGTTCTGTATTTTGTTTCTTAGGAATCTGGGTTTTTAAAAAAAATAGAGCTCCAAAGAAGTCCTGGTACTAGTGGTCAAATCCACAGCTCCCCTGCATGAACTGGTGTTGCTCTGATGAGAGCACACCTCCTTATCTCACACATAGCTTTATTTCTGAAATTTGATATTGCCCGAGCTGTTCTGATCGCATGTTGTCATTTTTACTGCTCGACAAGTTCAAGGATGGGTATCTTGATGCTTTGTTCCTGAGGTACCCGTGGCAGGATATCTTGGTTAAGGCAAGTGGTTCTTGTGGGTTAGAAATAACCTCTGCGAAATATTAGTATGTTATGTTTTTTAAAAAATAAGTTTTTTGACATGTGCTGCTCTCACAGCCTTGCCTGTCAAGGTTATAAGTGGGGTTGTGAAGACTTCATTAGGAATTAAAAATAACAGGATACAAGAAAAATAATGCTTTCACCTTTTCGGCTCTGGCTTTGCAAACTGGGTCTAACAGGGCGACCTGCAACAGGAGCCCTTGCCTCTGATTTTGGAGGAGGAAACTGAGGCACAGAGAGGTCACTCAACATACCATGGGACCTCAGAGTTCTTGGTTTCTATTGCGGATTTTCGCTTCCTCCTGTAACCACTAGACAACACTGTCTTTTTTCCTCATCTTGAGGTCTGAGTAGTCTGATAAGGAGGCAAGTGTTGGGGGTCTTGCTTTTTGGTACAGACCCGGGGTCCTGATGCCAGGGCACTTGAGCACCCTACAAATGCTGTGGCACCGATCTATGCTTGTGATGCTGATGTGCTGCTCTTACTCATCTCATTTGCATATGGGCAATTTGGATATGGAGAGACCAAAGTGGGGTCACTCAAGCTGTGTTGGGAGCCCCATCTAGTCAGGGGAGAAGGGAGTCTCCAGAGAATGAAGAACTAAAGTGGGCAGTATTTAAAATCCTTGTGTATAGAGTACCTCTTCTCTTGGTGTATTCATCTAAAGTTAATGAGTTGCCTGTGGTCGGACAGAAGTGTTGCAAAGCATTAATAAATGTGTCTTTCTGAATTGCCTTTCTACAATCCTGCAGATCTACAGGGGGGTGGCTCTACCTAGTTCTCATATTTGTCTAGATTGACAAGGGTTTTCCTGGAATGGTGACATCCAGGAGATGGACTCCAAGTCCCCTCGTTTGCATTCAGTTGAGCATTTGACCCAGGTATATTTGCAGTGTGCTGGTGTGAAGAAAGTGCTGCGTGCTGCATGCTGTGAAATGGCATTTTCTCCTCATTGCCCCCACAACCAATGTGACAGATTTTGCCATTGCTTGCCATGTTCCTTCCTCACCTCAGAAGGGGACCTCCTGACCACCTTCAGATGGTGCTTAGTGTGGAGTCTGCCCCCTCAGGGGGTGTTGTGGGACTCAAGGGGTCTGGTCTGGTTCTCCTCTCCAGGACATTGCCTCTTCCATCCCTGGCTGGGAGCAGTGGAGTAAAGCGCTGCTTGTAGGAGATATCCGTTCTGTGCTTACGGAAAGAAGGTCAATGCTTCTAGCAAAGACTTCCTAAAGCAACTATTCACATTAACTTTTATTATTTATTGTCTAACTGGGCACCACAACTATTTAAAGCCTTTGAAGGAAGCAGCATGCTCAACATTTTCTGAAAGTTGGGGTCAGTGACCAGCTTCAGTCAATGAAGCCCAAAACAGGCTGCTTTTGCTGTTTGGCTGGCTGATAAGACTGCTTTGAGGAAAGGGTTGGTTTTGATGTTGCATCCCTCAGGCTCCTGGAGCCTCTTTGATGCTGTGGCTCACGGAGGATCGGAGGATGGTGACAGGTGAAACCAGCTATCGGCCATCAACATGACRCATGCTCTCTGATCTCCTTATCCTGCCTGCCAGTCCTTTCCAAGTGGGCTGAATTTTGCCTTGGCTGATACAAAGAGCAAATCTCTATGGTGATTTGGGGCTAGTACCGCTTGGGCTTGTAAGAACAATGGCAGTGTTTTGAGATGAACTGGTGCTGCAGTTACTGGAAGAAGTTTTGTAGATGAAGAACTGAGAGGAAGAGGGCAGAAATAGCTGCAAAATGTCAGAAAGCTGTGACCAAAAGCAATTCACACTTAACCCACTTGAGAGGTACCCTCCCAGAAACAGTGATTATTTCTCTACCAAAAGGACCCACCACTGCTAGAGGCAAATTCCCTGCTAACTAGTTTTTCTGCAAAAGGCAGGGGGGTTGGGCTAGCTAATTAGACAGGTCTTTACACCTTTCCTGTTGATTTGCAGAGTGGAACATGCTCCCAAAGGGATGTGGACTTCCCAAGGAGGTCAAGCCCTTCAGTTTGGGTTTTGTGATCCCTGCTAGGCTCCTGGGGACTCTGTGGTTCAAGGCAGCTGAGCCAGGAGGACCTGGCAAACGTGAGAGAGAAGTTCAGACTCCATCAGTCAAAACAGGAGACCTAGCAGTCATTTTAAGTTAATATTTTGAAATTAAAAGCAAAGAAACACCTTGAAGTTTTTCTAGAGGTAAAGGGAAGGGAAATAGGTTGGACCCCATCCCAGAAGTCCTGGGATGGGAAGCCTACAGGTCTGCTCTGAGCCTCCTAAAAGCTGTGTGCCAGCAGACCAGAATGACCTTGCTTTGCTGAACCCCTTCTGTTTCTTTTTTTATTACTATTTGTAATACCCAAATGAATATCTAGGCTCTTCTCAGAAACAGGAAACCATCCCTGAGTGATCAGCTAAATTCAGGTATGTTCTGAGCAGTGAGTAGATAGCAGTGAATAGATAGATAAAATGGAAGGGATGGAAAACCGGAGAAAGGCACAGAATTAATATAGTGGGCAGATTTTATACTGGCTCTCAAAGGGTGAAATGGTTGTATGTTTGAAATGCTGTCCGGATACTAGTGTGGTTCCTTGTCTAGCCACAATCATCCTGTGTGACCTGGGCAAAGTCTCCTTGCCTTTATGTGCCTCGGTTCCCCAACTCTGTAAGGGTAATACCACTTTTTTTTTCCTCGAAAGAGTGATTTGAGAATAAGGGCATTAAAGATTGTCCACATCTGTTGTTGAGGGAATAGGGCGTAAATAATTACTTTAGGTTGTGGTTCTGGGGCAGCTGGGTGCTAATCTGGGCTTTGGGAATGGACTGATTACTCTTTAGGACAGTGACACGTGGCTTCTTGAGCACAGCCTGGGACCTGTTAATTTTTTAATTTGGTGTAGAAGCCATGCAAGAACTGGGACTGTTTGTTCTTTCTGCAGCTCTCTAATAAAACAGGATGTCCTGTCAGAGGGACTCTGCGCAGACCCGCGCACAGCATAGTGTGGGTTGGGGTCTGGYGTAGTGCCCCGACGTGAGGGTGCTCCCAGAGTCGGCTTTGCTGAGCAGGCTTACAGAGATGCTGCATGCGGAGGTCGGAATGGGGGAAGAAGTGATGGGAAGGGAAATGTTTGAGGCTGGCCCTGATACCATGAGGCAGCTGAAGGGATCGCTCACGTTGCAGGATGGAAGTGGGGGATATGCAAGGTTGAAACCAAGGTCAAAGTCTTTCGAGCCCAACAGCCAGGCAGGGACCATGTGGAGGGGATGCATGGAGAATTTACTGCGATGGGGCCACCAAGAGTTTTCGGGGCCTGGGCCCTGGTTTGCTTAAAATACAGCTTCTCGTAGGCTGGCCCCTCCTCAGCAAGCTGCAGGACGTGTATTTGCGAGCTGCAGCTGGAGCGTAACTCGGTCCCATCTGCGCTTGTGGCTTGGGGCTGGCAAGGCTTGTTCTTTCAGTAACAGAGAGTTATCGCTCTTGCAGGGTGCGGTCAGTTTTGTCCCTGTGCTAGGCCTGCCTAAAAAGGGCTCTAAGCTCTGCTCTGGGCTCAGAGCCCTCCTGGTGAGGGTCCTGCAGCTGGTCCTGCTCAGCTGGTCCTACTCAGGGACACCAGCACTGTGATGGGAAGCCAAGGGAAGCAAGGGTGAGCCTGCTGCATCAGCACCCCTGCATCTTTGCAGTCTTTGCTGGTGGCATCTTTGTGATAAAGCCATCGTTTCTAGCATTCTCATGCTTGAGATGTGGGGAAGACTCTGGCAAATGGGACCGCAGGAGGGTTTGGATGTCCCATCAGCAGCATGCCCTGCGTCAGCTCCAGTGGCAGCCTCAGAGTTAGCTTTTGAAATATGGGTGCACTGGGATGGCAGTCTGTAAGTTGAATTCGTCTGACTAGGTGCTGATGTCAAATCCCCAGAACATTTGAACTGACCTTGCAGTATGGAGAGAGCTGGTGGCCAGCACTGCTTCATGCGGGGAAACGTGTCCCTGCTGAAAGCCCTGACTTCCGTGAATCACTCGCGCCCAAGGGTGTGCCTTTATAACAGGGGCTCTCGAGCAGAGCAGCCGTTGAGCTGTTAATCTGTGCTCCAATTCATCTTAAAAACAAATGGTGTGGGGGTAGTTTAATCTGATCATGGTTTGCTTTGGGGCTGAGGCCTCTGTTCTTCAGTTAGATAAGAAAATCGACAGCATGACATGCTTGTCTGGTTCTTATTTCAAAGCAATCCAGTGTCATTCAGGCCAGGTATTGCCATTACAATACAATTTTTAGAACAAAGAAAGAAAACAGAGACCAAACTAAAAACAGGAACTATTAGATAAACAATACTATGGTGCCTCTGGTGCTTAGCCAAGTTTCTTCCTGCTCTGAAACATCTGGTGAGTTAGCGGCAAGGCTCTGGGGATTTGCTGGGCTTGCAGAGCCTGTCTCTCCTGGTCTGCCCTTCCCGGCAGGGAAGCCAGCTGGTAAATGATTGAAAAGCTTTTCTACTCATTAAAAAAAGAAATCACCAGGGTGTGAGCTGAGTGCCCGGCTCTCCCTCCCGCACCCTGGAGAGGGAGGATTGGTCCAGCCGGGACACCCAGCTTTGCACCACTCTGGCACGGGCAAGACATTTCCATGCTAATGCCTTGCCCTGGCTCCGAGGGAGGCCATGAGCCGCTGGGAGCGTCCGTAGGGAGCGAAGGAAAGGGGGAGGAATCGAGCCACAAGCCTCTGCGAGCTCTCTAGGAACGGCAGCACGCTCATCGCTYGGGGTTTGCCCCGTGCTGGAGTGGCAGCGGTTTAACAGCTGCTTCGGGGACGGCTGGTGCACCGGAGGTGGGTGAAGCCGCAGGGAAGCATCCTTGGTGGTGGGGCCGTACCTGCCCAGGCACCAGATCCTCCACCCGGTGTCATCTGAACACCGGTGTGAGGCTGGTCCTCGGGAGAGCTGGCTGGGGCTTACTCATTGCAACGTGAACCCAAACACTGGTGTGCAGAGGAAAAAGGTCTCATTTGATCAGAAATGAGAGGTTTCATTTTTCTGGCTTAGTTTTACTTTTTGAATTGCAGTCAGATGAATGCAAAGGCTGTTTCGAAATGACTGGTTGAATGGTTTCATTCTGAGTCCTCAAGACCCTCCTGTTCACCATGTCTACTCCTCATGCTCCCTCGGAGCAGAAACATTTTGCTGAAATCCAGTCAAATTCACTGAGGAATTTGCTCACTGCGAATCAGTTTCTCTATTTTTTTTTTCTTTTTTGCTAAATTTCTTGCTGCCCTAGTGCTGCTCCTAATGTGGTCTAACTTTTTGCTTTTGTTAAACCCAGGTGCTTCTGAAAGCTTGATCCTAAAGCAGCATCTCCAGGGATCATCAAGGCTGGTCCTAGGGTCACCCCAAGCACTGGCCTGCAGGCGGGACACCACGACACTGCATCCCTGGCAGCCGGTACCCATCAGCAGGAGTCCAGAATGGACTCCGGGCTCTGAGCCAGCCTGCGCTTGCTGCATGCTCAGAAATCACCTTGCTGGTGCTGGCCCTGGGCATGAGAAGCTTAGCTCAGCCACAGGAGGCAGGCCTTGAATTTGACCCTAAACATCCATGCCCCTGTGCTCTGTGGGGCTCAACCGCTGCCGAAGGCAAACACTGTCCCGGCTGCCGGTGTGGGAGTGAGGTTTGCAGCTGGAAGGAGTAGGAATTCGCCTGGGCTGCATTTTGACACCTCCGGCTCGGTGGGAAAGAGTCATCCAGGCTCCCTTTGTAGTGGAGGGGAGAGAGAGGTGCTTGGGGTATGATTCATCTTGATTTAAGGTACGTGCTTAAAGTAGGTCACCTGAATTGCTCTTTGTCTCAGCTGCCTGGCTGGGCTGGCACGTATGGGCTTGCTTTCAGCTGGCTGATGGCAAGCGGTGAAAATCCCGCTCTGGATGCTGAGAAATGAGTCCAACCCTTTATCAGCTCAAGGGTAGCAGATCCCAGGGCAAAAGACAGCAAACAGGCATGAGAACGTGCAGTATTAAGCCCCTGTTGCACGTGGAGCTTCCATCTCTGAGTCTCTGAAAAAACAAATGGTGATGATTTGAGGTTGCTATTTGGTTGCACCTCTTGATTTTGTTGTTTTGGAGCTCACAGCCTCTTCATCCCATAAGCCTCAGCCTTAAACTCCAGCTGCTAATACAAGTGATCTTGGGGATGGAATTTGGGAAATCATGCTAAATAATTCCCATTTGTAGCAATGTGAAAGCCTTGGATGGAGGCATTTATGCAGAGTTGACGCATCTTAGGCATTTCTCAACTTCCTGTTGGCTTTTGCTCCTGATCCCCTTAGCTGTGGCTACTTAGTGATGGCTAAACAGAGCAAAGCTGTACTAGAGGGAGCTGGGGGAATAAGCAACTTGTGATTAGCACACTGAAAATGGCCAATAATGTGGGATCTAGAGCCCATAAACCAGTCACCTGGCTTCACAGGAGGCTCAAAATTTTTGTCCCCAGCCACTCTGGGAGTGTCTCCTCCATCTCCTCTTGATGCTGAGAAGCATCACTTGCACAGTGGTGTTGTGGCATTCTTTTAGGCCAGCATGCTTGGGTAACCTGCTTTCCACAACCACGGCAGTCGTGCTTTCTATGCGTGGGGAGTGGCTAGGCGTTGTATTTATTTTTTGGTGTTGCAGTTCTGGGCTACGTGATGTTGAGGTCTGCTGGCTCTGATGTCACGTGTGCGTGTGAAGCTTCGTCGTGGTTATGCATCCCCTTCTCCTTTTCTCCCCCTCCCCCAGGTCTTGCTCTTGTGTTGTGGTAATCCACACGGCTTCATAGCTTGCTGCATTTACATCTCCAGTGTGTTTGCTCTTCCCTGAGAGCAAAGCACTGGTGTGGTGTGCAGTACAGGCCTGGGAAAGCCATGCTGAGCAATAAAAAGTCAGTCTTGTCCTATGCTGTGGTGAGGTTCCTGTCTGGACCCATAATTCCTCCCCATCCTTGGCTCCCTTGCCTGCAGCTTAGCCTAGCAGCATGGCTCTGGGGCCCAGGGGTGCTTCATGGTTCCAGGTTTTAGTTTTTGCATTTCAGCTTAGATGCTTTCTTGGTGGGTCTGATACTGCTTACTACAGGAAGATGGCAGGGGCAGTTTTCCTTCTTTCCATTTCCCCTAGAAATATTTTTCTTACCCCCAATGGTGCTGATGCTCTGTGCCTTTGTTGCACTACCATTTCTGAGCTCCTTTCTAGGCTTGGGAACCTTTTGCCTCTGACCAGAGATGTTTCCTTTTGATGTGTATTGGTGTGCGGTGTTCATCATCCTCATCAGCAGCCCAACAGGAAGAGAAGCAGCAGAAATAACTGTACAGACATGCAATTGTTAGGTGAGACTTAGCTTCCAAAGCATCTTAATAGTCTGCTGCTTATGGATACCTCTGTGTGCCCTGGGCATGGACTACATTATGGCCACCACTCTGCCTTCTCACTTTCCATGTGTGAACGTGTATTGTGAATTCATTTTGACTTCTTTCTGCAAAGGAGCATTCTCTGATCTGAGTTCACGGCTAAGGCTCATCCAGTCCAGCTCTGCATAGCTACAAGTTGGATGTCTGCACTGGAGCTAATCACCTTGTGTTTAGTGGAGAGGAACAGGCACAGCCCAGCAGGACACAACTGAACATCTTAGATGCCTCTTGACATGAGCTGAACTTTCTCAGGACAACCAGGTAACTAGTTCACAAAGAGGTGTCTGAATTTAGCTGTCTGCAGTTTGGTGAGATGAATCATACCTCACGTTTCGGCTTTCTTGGGCTGTGTTGAGCCCCTCTTCCTCCACTGTTGCAAAGAGCTGTACCTGCTGCCTGTCTTCTACGGATGTGCTTTGTCCAGCGTGGGGCTGCCCAGCCACCTGCCAGGGAACTGGCAGCCTTACCTGGGCATAAAACCTGGGTGCTGCTTTGCCCCATTTGCGTGAACTTCTGTAGATGCAGTTCAATTAAAAGGACTCCGAAACCGCTTTTGTACGTTAGGTGCTTTCCCTGCTCTGTGGTGGGAGTCTCTCATTCAGCCAGGTTCTCAGACATGGTGAGAACAAGGGGTGAGCTCTAAGTCTTAGTAAGCTTTCCAGTTCTCACCATTTCTGGTATAAACGAGTCTTTGCAGTTCAGCAGCATAACAAAATCGCCCTCCTGCTCAAGGAGGACTCAACTCCCACAGTGCTCTGTGCTGCTGTACCCTGAAGATCTTTATATCAAGGGAGCTGCGAGGCTGGCACCTCTCTCCTTCACAAAGAGGATTTTACCAGTAATAAGTCATATCTTCCTTACTTACTGTTAGCATGGTAGGGATTACCTGCTCCATTTCTGTGGTGGAGTAACACCCCTTAGCGTGGTTATTCCAGAAGCATGTTTTCTCCTTGTATTACAGGTTTTACTTTCCTCTTTGAGATGAATTCACTGTCTAAACCCCTGTCTTCCATTTCACTTCCAAATGCTGCAGTTTGCTCAGAATCCCGTTTTATGTGAAAATCCCACACCAATTTTAAAGCTGTCAGTTCACATAATGGTTTGTTGCTTATCTATTACGTTCAGTCTTTATCCAGCCATCCCAGAGTTGCAGACTAATTGCTGTGAAAAACTTACTTCCAGAGCTGCTGGAGAAATTTGTTGCTTCAGATGCTGTTGGGATCTSCCAGCAGGCAGTCCCATCCTTCCCAGCAGAGACGTATCTCTGTAGCAGTTCTTGGACACCTTGAATGTGGAGTTGCCAGTGATAGGTGGGACCGCTCATTCCTGGCTGTAGTTTCGGGCATAAATGTGGTCACTGGACCACCCAGGTGCCCCATGTGTCCAGGAGGTGTTTCCTGTGCTACCTTTTCAGCCCAATGCCCCATTGACCGTTCAGCAGTTTTGGTCTTATGAAAAACTAGCTTGGTCCCGATGTCTTTATCCCCAGTGTACCACTTGATGCCTTTCTATCTGAACCCTCTGCCCTCCCTCCTTGGCGTGCATTGCTTCATGCAGATTTGTATTGTGGATTCTCACCACTGAATCCCTGAATCTGCGTTGCTTCTTGGAGCTGTTTCTGCTCCAGTTTCTTCACTGGTGGTTCCTTCGCCCTGATGGCAGCAAGCATTCACAGCTTTGACTCCAGGTGCATTTGGTCACCCCTTAGCCTGCCTTTTCTGCCTCTTGCTGGGTGGTCCTGTCCTGCTGCCCTTTCCTGACAGTCTGTGTGCTTTGCTTACCCCTAAATTCTGCTCTGAGTGTGCCTTGGTCAGAGACCTGTCCCTAAGATGTTTATGTTCGTCCTTGGAGTAGAGTGTGAAGGAGGTGGCTGCATGCCCTAACGCTTCTTCTGTGTCCCTTGACAAACTAGATGGTAAGATTTGGTGGAGCTGGGTTTGGCAAGACAGCATTATAGTTTAGTTTCTGCTTCAGCCTTCTTTCGTGTCCTGAGAAAAGTTGCTTAATTTTTTGCCTCCTCTTCCTTTCCTCTCTCCCCGCCCCAAGAAAAGGAGGGGGATAATGGTACTACTTTTCCCGATGGTTTTATTTTGCCTGTTGGTAGGCTTTTGCTATGTGTAAATACAGCAGGCAGCATCGTGAGGACCTTGCTGTGATTCATGCCTGTAATCTGCCCTGTTCCAAGTAATTTGGCTCCTTGTTTTATAAAGGAGGACAGGGAGCAGTCCTTGGGGTGCTCCAGCCCAGCTACCATTTGCTACTTAAGAAATGAAAATTAATGACAGGCTTTTCAGTCCTAAACCACACAAGCCTGTACCACTATCCTGCTGTGGTGGCTGTGATGATCTCAGCAAGCCAAAGTGGCATGGGTGGGTGAGGACATGTACAGGTGGATTTGTGGAGCTCTGGGTACTGATGCCTAAGCAGATTCCTCTTGCATTTGCTCTCCGCAGCCTTTTTGGTGGTTAGTTTCCATTGGTTCTTCTGTGCCCAGGATTCAGTAATGGCTTGATCTGGGACTTGCCAGTCAGTTTTTGAAAAGACCTGTGTCACTTCTCTGCTGCCTGATTCTTTGTTGATTTGGAGAGTGAAGGCTCGCTGGAGCTCGGGTTTGGTGGTCTGAGGAGTGAAGGTCACTCATGGTTCCCCCATGGCCTGGTGTGCTCCATCTCCTCAGGCTGCTTGGAGGCCTTGGGGCAAGAGCAGCTTTCGTCCTTGCTCAGCAGGACAGGAACCTATGGCCCTATAAGGAAATATCACGGTGCTTGGGTGTTTGGATGGTATGCTTTCCTTTGCGAGCACCCTGAAAGGATGTTTGTCAAACCAGTTGCCTCCTGGATCTTTTGATACGCTGCCTTTGTGTGGTTTGAACGATCATCTTATCACCTTCATCTCGCTGTTCTTTGATGCGCAGCACTTACTTGAGAGGTAAACAGACAGTGACTGAAGTTTGAATCTTAAAAATTGCAGGTTCCTCCCCTCTCTGCCCCGATTTCTACAAAGGCTTCCTCCAGCTGCTCCCTCTCTTGGCTCCGAGTTTCTATCTTTGGCTCCCATGCAGGGTGTAGAGGAGGCAGTAAAATCTTGCAAGACAGGGAGGGTTAAAACCAAGATTTCTTCTGTAATCTAAGAATAACAGATACTTTCATTGGAGCAGCRGCATGCAGGTATCATGCGTGTGCTCTGCTCTGCTGTGCTGCACAACCACATATCCAGTTCCCTTGCTGCAGTGGGGACATGTCTCCCATAGCACTAGTGCTGCCTTGTTCCCCACTCCCCCATTTGGGTGGAAATGCAGAAGGCAGAAAGTTGAAATGTTGGTTGAAGGAGATGATGACCTTGCTGGGGTCCCTGCTGATGTGCTTGTATGAGAATCTTCCCTGGGGAAAAAACAACAACAACAACAACAAAAAACCCAAAACAACAACAACAACAACAAAAAACCCAAAACAACAACAACAACAAC
>NW_020450621.1:2389760-2488025 GCF_003343035.1 Apteryx rowi
AAAAACCCAAAACAACAACAACAACAACCAAAAACCCAAAACAACAACAACAACAACCAAAAACCCAAAACAACAACAACAACAACCAAAACCCCACTAGCTAGAATCAGATTGCTATAATTTCAAATTAAGTGGTTCTCCTTCCATTCTAGCGTCAGCCCAGGCTCCTTTTTATTTAGTCACATCTAGCTTCTTGCTGTCTTGTCCCTGGTGCCCTAAGCTCTACTATGACTGTGAGCCAAGCACTGAGCCAGATCCTCCTGCTGTCCTGCGAGTGAGCATCTCTGCAAGGCAGCCCGTGTTTCTCACTGACTGCATCTGCCAGCAAACTTGGGCAGCATGTTTCCGAACCAATCCCCTGGGCTAGGGGGCTTGTTTTTCCTCTCCTGTTTCCTGCCTCGGATGCTCAGCCAGCAGCCTAAGAACAATTGGGGCAGGAAAGGGCGTTATCCTGCCGCAGAGGTACCCAGGGGCTTTCTCCAGCCCAGGCGAAGCGATGCTGTGCCTCCCTGCTGCAGGGTACCCCTCTGGGGGAGGCAGAGGACTATCAGCCAGGTCCCTTCCATCCCATGAATGTCTCGAGGAGGTGCTGCTGGAATTTACTGCTGTGGAAGGGGAAATCTCAGTTTATGACATGGCCGCCTGGTTTTCCTCCTGTGAGGGAGGTGGATTTGAGCAGAGCAGGATGCCAGGGGCAGTGCCATCCTGGGACATCATGCTAGAGCCAGCTGGGGTAGGTGGGCAGGGAATTGCCCTGCCTCTCAGACCGGAGGCAGCTGGCTTCCCTGTAGAGGGTGGTCTAATTCCCTTCATGGCTTCACTTGGGAACACCAGCATCATGTTTGATCTTGGAGCTCTCTTTCTCTGTTCCCATCCAATGGTGGTGTCTTGGGCTCCACCACAATAGGAGGAGATCGGAGAGGTCCTTTGGATGTTGGTGTTAGGACTCTTGTGGGCCTCAATACAAGAAAAGTGCCTCTCCTTGCAGTAAAACCCTTGTGTGACCCTGGATTCATGATCCCCATGTGCCCTGGCCTGACCACGTGATAACTGCTAATGGCCGAAGTCATCTCCCCAACTTGACTGCTGTGTGCACAGGGGGACCCTCTTGTTGTAGGGCAGCTTCATCCTGGAGGTATGAAGGACTTGTGGGGTTTTTCTTTCCTCTGACACTGAGCAGGAGAAAAGTCATGAAAGGAAAAGGTCCCAGAGCAATGAAGGTGAGTGGGGGAACTGCGGTCTGCCCTAGCTGAGCAGAAAACCCCTGCCATGGAGCTGTGGCACCCTGAGAGTGCACCACAGGCTCAGGTTTCACAGGCCAGCAGAAAAATACAGTCATYTTGTTTGGTTTTCTTTTTTTTTTCTTTTTTTTCATATTCTTTGAAAACTTTGAGCTTTTGGCAAACCTTCTGCGTCAAAGTGGGACAAATGAAAATCTAAAAATGATGATCATCAGATTCTCCCTTTTCACCAATGGATAGATACATGTTTTCATATTTGATGTTTTTTAGTAGGAAAAATGTAACTTTTCTGTCCACCTTTTTAACTGTGACAAATAGTGATGAATGAAGAAAAACTAAGTGATCTCGATTGGAAACCCTCCAAAGATTTTTGCACCTATTGAAGGTGCCCTGAAAACTTCACAAATATTCTAAGAACCTTTCTAAACTACATTTTGGTGCACTCTGCCCTTTCTCACTGATTTTATTTTGAATTAATCAAACTTGTCTCTTTTTAGTAAATTCTCAAGCAACTTTGGGGTATCCGGGCCTTGTGGGGGTCAGCTTCAACTCTGCTGCATGCCTCTGACGTTGCTAAGTGTCAGTCATGTGCCAAAAACAAGGCAAAACAGGGGAAAACCTTGGGGCAAGTTGTTTTTAATAATCCCCTGTTCCAAAGAAAACCGTGGAGCTTAAATTTTGTCCCCGCTGCGGCTGAGAGTGCTGCAACATTACCAAAGTGATGTAATGCTAACTAGAACAAGCCTTGTTTTCTGCCTGCCTTGTCCTGTAGCTGTTTGCGAGCAGATCGTCTTCCTAGTTGTGGTTCCCAGCTTCCCGGTTCCCCTCTCGGTCTCTGTCAGTTCCTCTTGCTGCCTCCGTCAGGGCGGTTCGCGGATGCGCCCCGCTGACAGTGGCGGCTGTCCTGCGTGGGAGACGGAGCAGAAGGGATTTGCTGTGACGGGTGATGGTAGGTGTCTGGGCTGATCRGCTACCTCTGTGGACCGGAGCGATGCGAGGTAGTGGGGAGCCTGTCTAGGTGAGATCTTGCCATCTTCTTTCAGAAGTCCAGTCCTTTTCGACTGTCCTGAGACTGCAGATGTCAGGAGGATGGCATGGAGGGTAAGGAACATGCCTGGAGAGCTGAAGGCTTGCCTTCTGCTCCCGCTCTGCCACAAGTCACTGTGGCACAGCAGGAAAATCACTTGACTTTTCTGATTGTTGGCTTCCTTGCCTCTTAAATGGCAAGCCTGTGGCTTGCACAGTGCTCAGAGGCTGCTTTTGAGGTGCAAAGTTACTGAAGGTGGGAAGCTGATGTCCTTGTAGAAGGAGAATGTTCGGGGCTTGGAGTCCTGCAGGTGGTTTTGTAGGGCTGGGATCCAATGCACCGGTGATGTGTTGTGGGATAAAGCCTTTCTGTCTGCTGAGCTCGACTCCTACCACAACTACGCAGGGCAGGAGAAGCGGTGGAGCTGAGCCACGCTTTTCCATGTGCAAATATGCTTTCTAAAGAGAGATAGTTAGCACCTTGTTCAAGGGTGGTGTTCTGTACTTGCCAGACGATGTTCCTCAAAACTGTTGTGTTGTCCCCTCCCTTCCTGCCTCCTAGGAGCAATATCTCTAGAGGCTTCACATGCGGGTTGAACAGGTATGTGTGCACCATATCACACTGCCCACAGAGCTGCTGTCAGGAAACTTGTGACAACCTGATGTTGGAAGGTCGGTTGGTCTGTCTGTCTGTCTGTCTCTCTCCCCTCCACTGTTTTCTCTTAATTCATCCCTCAAAACCCTTTTTTTCTTCCCTTGTTCTTGTACTGGCTCCCAAGAACGTGCTTGACACGTGGGGAGAAGGCAGGGAAACCCTCATCTTTTGTAACATGTTGTTCTGCTTGGAAATGCGCAAAGCGGCCGTGAGCCTTGGTGATGAGGACATCCCAGAAGGGTGCTGGGGCATGACTGCTCTCAGCATTCGCTCCGGTACTGTTGTGAAATGTCACTGCAGGCAGTTTACCGCGCAATGTCTGCGTGGTACCTTCCGCCTGCACCAAATACTTTGCACAGGCGTATTCACAAACCAGCCTGCAGTTTTGCCAAAGGAGCTCTTGATTTAGCAGCTCTGTTACTGGGAGCCTGGTTGGAGAGAGATGAAGAGGAGCCAGATTTTTTTTTTTTCCAGAGATGCTCGGCACTTAAACACCCTCATAAGATTGCTGCTTTGCAACACTTTAAAAACCTTGACCTCAGCTCTTGGTTTTCTCTAGGGCTCTTGGGATATTTAACAGAGCTATTTGGAAAGTCTGATTACGTCCTCCAGAACTGTCCCCTGCCTTGTTATTTCATACAGTGTGGGTGGGAAGGAAGGGAGAGTTTGGGGAAAAAACAGTGGAAGAGATTGAAAAGTTTCTGCTAGGTTTGGTGGACAAACTGAGTCCCCTCGCATGMAAGATGCTTCAACAAACACCGCCTTGGGTGAAAAAGTTCAGATCTATGTGCGATTCGTGTAAGGAAAATAACAGACAAAGAATCTGTGTTTTGTGGTTTGAAAGTTATGATATTATGTCTGTGATGCTTTGCCCTTAAGTCTCCTGCCTGTTCTCTTTTGGGATACTAGAGGCATCAGGGAAGGGGTCTCTGGGCTGGCGTGGTACCCATTCGGAGCTCGCAGCACGCAACGTGGGAGCATGGTCTCCTCTGATGACCGAGCCGTGCTCTAAAACATGCTGACATGCAAGGAGGTGTATTTCTGTGAGCTGTGTGTTGTAAAGGGTGCTTATGAGTCATGCTGGGCTCTTAGTCACTGCTTTCCTCTTGCCACAAGTCATGACTAAGATGCTGATGTACAGATTCTCCGCTCATTCAGTCCTGCGCACCTCGGCAGAGCCCTTCTCGGGCGCTCCTTGTCCAGGCTCTGCGGATGTATAAAACTTTCGGCAAAAACTGGAGTTACAGGCTGGGGCAGTAGGAAACTAGTAGCAGGAGTCCATGAGCCTCCTCAGGGTGAAGGAGAGAGCTTGCTCTTGGCAGGTCAGTGTTTCCTTATTGTGGGTTTGCGTTTCTACTTGTTTGGAACCATTTGTGTTTTTTCTTGAGTGTCAGAAGGGCCGTGCAGCAGGGCTGGATGTGGCTCGCCGAGCTCCTTCGGCTTTCAGGGAACCCCAGAATCCAGACACGGCTTTACAGAGCCATCCCAGGGAATTGACAGGAATGAAGTGCCGACAGAGGTGGCTGTGCTGAAAAGCCTCCTCCCATGCTGCAAAGGCAGCAGGGCGGCTGGGGACAGCAGGGACCTGGTGGAGACTCTGCTGAGATAACAGCAGCTTTCGCTTCTGCTGGAATGGAGGTGGGGAGCCGTGATGGCCCAGCTGTCACTGAGTACACAGAGAATCAAACCTTACCTGGATAAGCAGAGAATCAAGTATTTTGGGGGAGCTTTGGGAACAGTCTGAGCAGGAGCGTGTGGCATGGGTAAAGGAATGTGCTGGCCTGGATGAAAACAAAGGCTCCCTTGGCTGATGTTTTTTCTGGTGTAGGCAGGTTTTATTTCTTTTTCCTGTATCTTTTTTTGTGTATTTGTGTTGCTTCTAACCAAGAAGCAAAGAGTCTGTAAGAGAGACTCTTCCCTGTGTGTTGGGAGAGAAGAGGTGTGTGCCAATGTCCGTGTGGATGGCCGGTGCTGATCTTGCAAGGAAGAAAGAAATCTCTTTCTGCTGGGCATCTTCTCGATTGCTCACAGAAGGGGCAAGTGCGCGACTGCTGCTGTACTGAAACGTTCTGGGCAAGTTGGTTTTATTTTCAGCGCCTCGGGCTGGTACTTTTGAATGGAGTGGGATAAAATCTTCCTCACAGTCCTGTCAGCCCAAGGCTTAGGTTTGTACCCTGAGTGCTGGAGAAGAGGTGAGACACACAGAGAGCTGGATTGTGAAAAGTGTGCAGCCAGGCATGCAATCCGCTGTTTCACAACATCCTCTGGTGTTTGGGCTGACAACACGCTCAGCCTGGTCCCCCCAGTATTTTCCTGCATTGCCAGAGGGGCACCTGGACCTTTTCTTCGTGTTGGCTGCACAGCAGCAAAGTGACAGTGACGGAGGCAGTGCGCACAGCTCTCCCGGCTGGTCCTGCTGTTGTACGGCTAGCACTTGGGGTTTGCGACCACCACCAGTGGACGCCAGAGCCATCAAAAATGATCTCTGCGTAATGCAGACAGTAGGAGCTTGGGGTCTTCTGTCTCTTCTCCCATCCAAACCCATTGCAAAGTGTTGCAGTTCTAATCTCTTGCGGTGTTATCTTCGATGAACACTAACCCGAGATTACCTCCTTGCCACAAACACGTGAGCGAGACTCGCTCGATCCCGCTGGCGGAAACTGTGAGAATGCAGACATGCATGTGGCAGGTCGGGAGGGAGGTTGCAAGCCCTTTGGCCTCCCTGGACATCGAGTCATGAACGTGTGCACCTCCTTTTCTTTGCCATGGTTGGGAGCAGAGTGGAAGATGACAGCTACCACAGGGGGACACATTGTTGGRTTTGCGGTTGGAAAGGGTGCCAGGAGTCAGTAACAGGGGCATCACCCGGACCATCTTGTCTGCACTAAGAAAGTGTTTCAGTGCTTTATTCCTTGCTTTTAACTAAAGGCCTGGTAAGCTAACTTTCTTCCTTCTCTCTTTTTAGGAGATGAATTAAAATGCAGCACACCACGTGCACGGAGGACAGGATCTATCATGCACTGGAAAGATGTCTACATGGGCTTAGCAGAGATGCTGTCTCCAGCAGATGGGCTGGTAGGTGACCTGATGGCCCCAAACCAGCCTCACTTCCCTGACAGCCTTGATGAGGCCATGCTCTTCTGTTCTTCTGTCTCTGTTTGCATGATTTGTCCTCCTGTTACCAATCTATCTGAGCACTTGGTTAGGAGCGACCTGCTGGGATTACTGGGGGCTTGGAAGCCTTTTTTCCCTTCCAAGGTTCGAAGTTAGAGGTTGGATCCAGCCCAGTCCATCTTCCTGTGCTTCTCATTGCAGTGGGAAGATGTACCAAGATGCTGAACAATTTGTGTTAGCTCTTGCATAGAGAAAGACCTGGCAGAGAAGTTGTGCATCCTGCCAGTCATCCCTGCATAAGCTGGAAAGAGGAGGAGTCTTTTTTCACCATGAGGAAAGGCTTTTTTGTTTAACCAGCCAGCCTTGCCTTGCTTTGATACAAGTATATCTCAAAACCTATGGGCATATCTCTGCTGTATTGTCAGAAACAAGTGTTATATCTGTCTTATTTAAATCTAGCTCAGATACCATGTTGGCCATAAGGACCTGAGCCATGTTCAGAGGGCTGTGGGGGGATTCAGGATGGTGGTGGWGAGGGCAAGGCAGCAATGCACAGTAGAAGTCATTATCAAATGTGACATTTTCCCAGCTCTTTCTCGCACTAGCACTTTTACGCTGCAATTAAAGCACTTCCTAGTCTTGTGGATAAAAGAAATGAAATTAATTTGGGGGGCTCTCAAATCCAGGCTTCTTATTGTCTGTACAGCTCTTTTTTGAACCCCCTCTGCTTTTCCATTTACCTGTATATCATGAAAGAGCTGCAAATGGTATCCTGCCTGCTGCTGTATACTGGAGTAATCTCTGCCTGTGCTCATTTTCTCATACCCACAGGAGTGGTGCCAACTCTCCATGCTGTAGCTTCACTCTGGGAACTTAGTTCCTGCTGTTATCACCCAGGACTCCTGGGTCCTTTTGGTCTCCCCACACTGTGGGAAGCAACCCCTGAAATGTGAGCTACAGTCATTGATCCTGGAAGCGCGACCTTGCTTTTGGCACTGTTAAAACGCACATTCAAAGGCGTCCACCTTGCCAAGCAATTCACTGTGCTGTGTAACTCGCCTCTTCCTGTAATTATAATTAATCAATTTCTGTGTCACTCACAAACTTCACCCTCATGTAATCCCAGGCCCTCAGTGTTGTTTGTTCTGGGGCAGCCTTTAGAAAATGACTTCTTCATAATTTGTCCAGCTCATTAGCAAAGGTAAGACCTTGTGGGGCTGAGATTAGCTGGTGGTGGCCTCTGTCAGAAACAGCCTGATGATTCCCCGTTCCAAATGATTTTCCGCTATCTATCAGCCTGCTGGCTTTCRGTCCACTTCACGTAGGCTTTGCGGGTTTGGCCAAGTGACCTGGCGTTCCTGGGAGAATCTCAGACATTTTTCACATCAAAAAGTTCCCTTTCATTAACCACATTTTTGTTCTTGCCAAAAATCTGCAGTGTGACCAACAAGCCCTGGTTTCTGTAGTTGTTGGTGGATGCAATGTTAATAACTGTGCTGTCCCCCTGCCTGAGGGTGCCTTTTCTGGACAGCCCCTGGGGCAGGCTTTCTCGGCCAATTCTTTTAGTGTTCTTGGATGTGGGTTATCTCGTCCTGCTGACTCTTAAAATGTTTGCTTTGAAGAGCTGCTGTTTCACATCCTACTCAGTTGCAATTGGAATAGGAAATACTTTGTTATTGCAATAACATATGATTTGGGAAGAAAGAGGATGATGCAGATATCTATGTACACCCCCTAAAAAGGTGTCCTATTTCTTTTCAAAAACAGAGCAGAAATGTTTTAAATTTTCTGCCTTTCCTGTGTTACAAGTGACGATTTTATCCTTGTCTTGTATCAGATCTAGGCTGTTATTTAAGGCAAGTCTCTGTTCCTCATATATTTAATGAATCTTTCCATCTTGTTCTTAACTGTGCAGTAGCCTTCTCCTTTCTACTTATATCACTTTTATTTCCCGATTTGTTTGCTCTCCCCTCCTTTTCACCATTTCCAAACAGTAAAATAATGCACTCCGGACTGCAGCTTTTTGGGTTGGAACCTCACTAGAATTTTGTTCTTTTCTGAATGATTTAATGCTTTATTTTTACACAATAATTTTACAGGAGGTTGCTCCAGAGTGGCTGAGTAATCACTTCCGATATGTCATCTTCTCCCCACAAAAATACGGGACTGAATAGCTAAGGTTTGTGAAGTTAGCAAGGAGAAAAAAATGACAGGGCTCTGGCTGTCACAGCTTTGCACCCTGAGCCTGCCCGTGGTGGGGTCTGTGGGCTAAATAGCACCAACCCAAAGCTGGCCGAAGAAAATCTTTCCTGAACTGTTTGATTTATTGGAGGAACCGAATTAAAATTAATTGCATCTGACTCACCAAAACAAACAAACAAACAAAAAAACCCAAAAAACCCAACCCTCTGTGATAGGCAAGTGATGGAAAAGGATGTGTCCTTTTCCTTGTAGAGGCCTCAAAGAGCTGCTTATTTGCCTTCCTCTGCATTGCTGGAGAAATGATAATAAAATCAGAGTGTGCTAAAGGGAGAAAAATAACTTTATTGCTTGCTGGTTGAGCAAGGGGCTCGCTGGTGAGCAGTGAAACTGCGTTTTGTGGAGGAGAGTGCCTGGCCGAGGTCAGGCTGCYGCTGGCACGGGGATGCTGTCCTGGGGAATCGGAGGTGCAGAAAGAGCTGGGGGATCGTGGCGGACTGGGAGCTGATGGGGAGCAGGGATGTGCGTAAGCAGCAGCGTGTTGAGCAGAGATGGGGAGGTGCTGTCGTACCTCCAGGGTGGGGTGCGAGCCGGGAAGGAGGAAGGATGCTGGCAGCTCAGAGACGAGCTGGAGACCAGGAAGAGGGTTTGATGCTGCGTGCAGGGTGTTCGGCTTGTTCAGCCCTGACTAAGGAAATGTACGGCACTGCTCGACTGCAGTCGGATAAATATCTGTATGGGGAACAAACAGAAGTCTGTATGGGGATCCTCCAGGTTAGTAACAAAGGAACAAAACGCAATGTCTGAAGTACTTCCAGCAATACCTGCAGAATTAAGGTGCGTTTGTTTCTACACCATGCAAACTTTAACTTTCAAACCCTTTGCTCCAGGCTTGCGATGGGTTTTCTCACTGAGATCCATCCTTGGAGATATTCAAAAGCTGTCCGGACATGGTCCTGGGCAACGTGCTCTAGGTGACCCTGTCTGAGCAGGGGGGTTGGACTAGATGATCTCCAGAGGAACCCTTCAACCTCAACCATTCTGTGATTGCTGCAATCCAGGCTGCTTTCCCCAYGCTGTGCTGTGCCTCAGGGCTGACAGCCTGTCCTTTATGGGCGAAAGTCACGTAGTTTCCAAAAGCAACGTGCTTCGCCTGTGGCTGGTCTTGCTCCAAGAGCACCGGGATGCCGACGCGTACGTCCAGTCATGTGATGGGGAGCTGCGTGCTTTTAGGTCTGGCGGACTGCAGTCGGTCTGGGAGCTGCTCCCCATCCTGGGGCCACTGACAGCTTTTCTTTGGATTAAAAAGAGTATCAGAAATGCTCGTCCTGGCACCCTGCAGACCTTGCAAATGAACCTTGGAGCAGGCAGAGGCTGGGCCCAGGGGTGTTAAGTGCCAAGGGTGGATGCAGCCCTAAAAGGTGCCAGGGTGCTGCGTGCAGGTGGCTCGGAGCTACCGCTTGGGAAATGGAAGCTGCAGGTTTGACTCTGGAGTCCTACTGAAGACTCACTTGGGGTGCTCTACCTTACAACTAAACGGCTCTTTTCAGGGTATATTTTCCTGAGCTCAGTGCTTGATCCTGGAAAGCAATTCCTGTGTGTTTCCCATGGGGCCAAATTCCCCCTTTGGAGTGGGTCTGAGGGAGCCTTAGATTCACCCTGTTCCTTTAACTGGTGAGACTTTTGCAGTCCCTCTGGGAAGCCCCTTGGAGAAAATCACCTTCTTCTTACGGTCACGTAGTGGAAACGAAGGGACTGAGGCCTGGGGGAGGAAGGAAATGGAGACATTTCTTCATTTTCTTTTCACCCGCTCGGCCTGCGTCACCTCTGACAGCACTGGGAGCCGCTCGTGAGGATGCCCGGCTTGCAATCCACGGGTGCAGGGAGATGGTGCATTTGTTATTTCTTTTTTGAGTTGACAGTTGCCCCCTGTAAAGAGCAACAAAGGGGAAATGTCAACCACAGCTGCCAAATTCAGGAAGGAGCTGCTCTGGGAGGAGAGAGCGTCTCGGTACAGTTCTCAGAAAAGAAATCTTCAAGCCTCATCCTTCCGAAGCCGCCCACGGGGCCCTTCGCCCTGCTGCTGCTCCGCTCGAGGCACCATGCCGTAATCTTGGTTGATGCCGATAGCAATCAAAGCGAAAACACCGAGCGTGCCGAAGCTCCTCTTCTGCGTGCGCGCCGGGCGCTTGCGGGCCGCTGTGCCAGCGCCCCAGTGCAGCCTTGCACGTGGGCTAGGACCATGCTCGGCGCTGCGCCGGGGTCCCTGCTCCAAGGTTTTGGGCTCCCAAAGGGAGATTTTTCTCCGGATCAGGTAGTGGAGGTGCATATTGGTGAACCCTATCTTGCACTGGGCTTTTTTCTTTTTTCTTTTCTTCCCCCTGCAAATAAAAAGCACAGTGTCTTGTGCTGGGGTTTGTGCCGGAGGTATCCTGGTCTGGGCTTGTTCGGACAGTCAGGATAACCAGGGTTTTGTCCCGCTTCTGCTGCGGCTCCGTGTGTGCCAGCCCGACCTTCCCGTGGCCGGACCACAAGCTGCGAAGCGCTCCGGGCCGCCTGCGTTGCAGGCAGATCGATCTGACTCTTTCTTTGCATATGAAGAGAATGAGCAGCACTGGATCAAACCAGCTGAGCGGAGGGCGGGCTGGATGCGTGTGGTCTTTTAGTGGCTCGGCTGGTCCTGTTGGGAGGTCTCCGATGCCTCGTGTGACAGAGTTGTGCAGTTTGGGGGCTGCAGGGCAGGAGTCCTGGTTCCCGCCGCCTGTGCAAGGTGCATTTGTAAGAGCTGATCTCACCGCTTTCTGCACGCCCTGCAGGATCGGAGCTCACCCGTGATGAGCGTATCGGGACTCTTATTGCTTCGGTTTCGCAGCAGGGAAAGAGCAGGTCACTCCTCGCAGGCAGCTCTCGGATGGACTGCTTTCCTTTAAGATGTTAAATCAAGTGGTTTGCTTGTGTGATTTTACTTTCCGCTTCCCTCAGCTGAGAGGCACCTGCCTGAGCTATGCAAAACCTGCCTTCTAATAGCTTCAGATCAGTAAGGTGTGAAGAGGGTTTCCCCACCAACGCAGGACTTTCCAGCGCTCGCACGACTCGCTAGAGAAACTGTCACGGAAAACAGGGCTCCTGCTGAGAGCGACGGGCGAGAGCACCCCTTTGCCGGCCGCGCTGCAGGGGCTCGGAGGAGACATCCAGGGGCATCCCGAGCTGCACGCGCATCCTGCTGCTCCAGGGCCTCCCTCGGGTCTCGCGGCGAGAAACGGTTTTGCAAGAATTAAAGAGTGAGTGCAAAGTCCAGGAGAGAGGTTGGCAGCAGTTCAAGCTCTCTGCGTGTCCGCGGCGCGTGTCCTTCGCTCGCTGGCCGCCTGCCGCGGGGAGGATGCCTGGTGCGGTCTGGTGGGGCTGGTTTCCTCTGCAGGCAGCGAGGGAGCGCGTGGGGTATTTCCAGAGGGCAATTCCACCCTCTGTAAAAACCTGTAAAAATCTTCATTGCCTTGGTGACTCGCTGAGATCAGGCACGTAAAAATTTAACATCTCGAGTCAAGGAAAACCACTGAGATGTGCTGTTGCCCTGTGCTAGTTTGACGTGATGAAAAACACTTGTGCCCGGCTGGCCCTGGTGTTTGTGGCCCGACCTGGCACGGTGGCACGATTCACCATCGCAGCAAACCAGTGGCGGGACCCATCTGCTTGGGTGCCCTGAGGACAGGGAATGGATATGCAAATATAACTCTGGATCTGGTTTCTTGCCTGCCTGCAGTCTCTCCCTGGCCTGTTCTGGCCCTCAGGAATAAAACCGGTGCTGCTTTGCAGTTCATAAAAATCCCCTCCGGATGCCGCAGCGCCCACCATGTCCTTGGTGCATGGCGCAGCCCCCTGGGCGCCTGCCGGAGGACGGAGCAGGGCTTTGCCATGAAGCGGCTCCTTCCTGCTCTGGAGGAGCATCACGCTTGATGCCCAAATATCTTTATTATTCTGGCTGCAGGGAATATGGCTCCAGGGACTATTTCTGCTCACAGCACTGATAAAGCGGGTGCTCACCTGGGCCGTGTGTGGAGGGAAGGCGCAGTGGTGAGGGAAGGCAGTTCCCACCGAGGTCTCTGTCCCCTGTCCTGACTGATGCCCGATGGCGCCGGACACTTCGCTTTGCTCTGTGGTCTTTATATATAGTGTCTGGGGATTTCAGAGCCGTAATGTGTTGTGTTTGAGAGTGCTTTTAGCAAGGGCTCAGCTGTTTTTTGGCTCAAGTGATGGGGCTGTGCCAAATTTAGGAGCTCAGACCCTTGCAGCTTTCTGCCTCGTGGAAGTGTTTGGGTTGTGGGTAATTCCCAGCTCCTTGACACGACCATGAGTTAAACTGAAATTCCTCTGATTACACTGATGTGTCACTCAAATATACCCTTGCCGCATCCTTGTGCTTGAGCTCTAGGTTCCCGTAGCAGACCCAGAAACGCCCCGCAAGATCTCAGGCCTGAATGATATTTGCAATACTTCCCCCGAGGCCTCCCCGTGTCCCTGCTACCTTCCCTTCTCCCCGGCCTGTTCGCTGCGGGTTTGCCCCAGCTGCTCGCTGGGGAAGGAGCCCAGCGCGCCTTCCTCCGTGCCGTTCGGTCCAGCACAACACAGTGAGCCGCTGCCGCAATTTCCTCCTCTCTCGCTAGAGCTGAGAGGAAGGAAAGAGCCTGCATCTTGCTGGGCTATTTGTGTTTGCGGTTACACTCGCGCAGGAAGCGGCGTTCTCCTCGTCTGGCGATGCACGGAGATGAAATCCAGCCCTGCCGCTCTTGCTAATCCTGCTCCGTACCGCCAGACTTCTCCTTTTGTGCCGGCAAGGAGCCGGCGTGGCCCTGCTCGCTCCAGCTCCCGCATACAACAGGGTTTGAAATAATCCGTGCCGACCCCGCGGGCGATGCAGGGTGAGTTGTCCAAGGCATCCCCAGCACTGCGATAGCCCAACCGCTGCCTGCCAAGTTCAGCAAAGTTCCCGGCAGCTCTGACTGCTTCTGCTGGGACAGTGATTTTCTTGAAAATCTCACAAATCCTGGGGCTTTCCCTGGAGGATGCCAAGCTCTAGGACAATATTAATTAACTTGAGCAATCTGCCGGAGCCAGAGTCCTCCGGAGTGGAGTCATGACTTTGTGCAATTACTCTGACTTAAGAGAGGAAAGTGGCTCAAAGGAAAACAGGAACATATTTGAATTGGCAAATCGCTGTTGCTGTGCCTTTGTAGACTAGGTATTGCAATATAAGGCCACGTCGAGAGCACTTTGGGTGTAAACAAACCCAGCAAGATGCAGGTCGTACTGTAGGCAAATTAAAAATTGCAACTGTAATTAATCTTGCTCATATACTTATGCTTGGCCATGAAGTTACAGGCTGTTGTCAGCAGTCCCCTGCCCAATTTGGTGGCTGCGGATGAGGCAGCTGGTAGATGTATCTGTGTGTGTTTGTGCAGAGGGAGGAACTGCTGTACGACGCTGTTTCTCTCTGGCCTCAGACCCAAACCGAGTGTATCGGAGCTCCTTGGAAACTTTCCAGCAGGATCTTTCTCCACTGGAAAATGTTGATTCATTGAAAGTAAAATGTTGCATGGCAGCGGGGGGGCTTTCCCGCGGGGGAAAGCTCCTGCCCTGTTTGCTCAACCATGAGCTAGGCATAAAGCTGTGGAAATAATAGTACGTGTYCTAATGAGTAAATGCTTGATCACGGAAGAGACAAATGAAGATTGTGTTTGTGACCTTAGCACTAGTATCGCCTGTCTTGTCATCGGCCTTCTTCCAAAGGCAGTTTGGGGCTGGCCAGGGAGGTGTTGCCAACTCGCAGTATTATTTTTCCCTTGTTAGCTCCAATGTTGCAGCCAGCATGCAAGGGCTGATGCATTTCTTACATTTCTGTGCCATTTAATAGAACGTATGAATTAAGCGTGACTGGATTTATATTTATTTTTCCTCTTTGATCATTAGTCCCACTTATCTGCAGCAAGAGATGCTCTGTTTCTCTTCTCTTTGCTTTGCATTGACTGAGCATGGAGGATCCCCGATGCTAGTGCCATCCGGATCATGCTGTGGGCTGAGCTGGCACTGTCGGCACTGAATCTGCTTGGTCTGATGATAAAATCCCTGGAGAGGACAAACAGCAAGGGCTGTTCGCCGCGTGGTTACATTGAGGAGGGAAGCGTCCCCTCGTCTCGCTGGCTGAACAAATGCAGTCGATCCAGAGCTGAGGGATCCCATTATCAAGACATGCTGTCTGCCATGGCCTTGGGGTCATTTCTGAGTGCAAGATCACACTCAAAACCCATCCACCCGTTTCTTTGTGGGAACCATTGGCTTTGCCACCACCAGGTTGAGGTGCCCTGAGACAGGACTGGGTGCAGGTGTGCATCACTGCAGGACAAGGAAAGAGTGAATGCATGTGGTGTTTTCTCATCCCCAAGCGCTTTTCTCCATGGGGCTGCGACCAGTGCCCAAGGCCCTGGAGAGGATGAGGCAGGTGGCTGCTCCATTCCCAGCAGCTGTGTTACTCGGTCCTCCTCACTCTGCAGAGCTGGATCTGCCCCTGGAGTGGGTGGCCAGAGCTGAATAGAGGAGCTGTGGTGGCCTTTGCACTGATCCTTTCCTCTAAGCCCATCCAGGAAGCACTGGGGTGGAGGTGGCTCCAGGCCAACTGCTGAGCCAAGAAAAGTGACGGCCTCGGGAAACACCTTGGGCTTTTGTCACTGGTTGTGTCCCAGCAGTGAGAAGCAGGTGCCTGGGGATGGAGGTGAAGCGGCTTTTGATCAGCCTGGGTGAAGGATCCTCCATCCCTTTGCATGGCAACTCTCCTCTGTCTCTGCCTGCCTGTCTCTGTCTCTGCCTGTCTTATATATTTATATATATATATACATACACACACATATATGTGTGTGTGTATAAAGGGGTGTGTGTGTATATATATACACCTTTAATAACACTTTGGATGGGCTGAGGAGGTGGAATAAATGCTAGCAAGGCTTAATAAAAGTTCTTATGTGAGGTCTCGCTTCAATGACTTCTAGGAATATGTTGGTGAATTGGTGACAATGTCTAGGTCATCTTGCTCCAACTTCTTTTGGTTTCTTGGTGACTGCATCTGCAGGAGGGAGCTGGCTTTGATGCTGAAGGATGGAAAGCAATTAGCTGGCAGCGTTGGGAGTGTGGCACCTCCTGAGCGTGGTTCTGGCAGCCCAGGACCCCTTTGCAGCCACATTCAAGGCCTGGGACTTGTTTGAGGTGCTGTGTGCAGGGAGTGGTGCATCTCCAGGGCAGGTCCAGGAGTTGTGATAACATCCATGGGGCATTTAAGCCAGGGTACAGCAGGTTAGGGGATTGAACCAGCAAGATTTCTGTGCTAAGACAGGGTTTTTTGTCTTCAGAAACTCCCACAAGGAACAAGGGCATGTTTAACCTAAGCCTGTGTTGTGTGCATCCCTCTGACCTCTGCTGTAGACACGCAGCAGCGTGGGGATTTTGGTGAATTAACCTCTCTCTGGGGGAGAGACTGAACCGAGCTACATGTGTTCAGTTGTGTGAGTAACAGCAAGATGACACTCAGGCATAATGTGATGCTGCCGAGATAAAACCATCAGCAGAGATAAGATCCCTCCAGAATGAGGGCACATGTCTTCTTCATCCACGGTGATGCCATACAGGTGGCAAACGCCTTCACCTTGGCCCATTCGCATTGTGCGTCTCTCCTGTGAACCTCTTGAACCCGGAGTGAATCACAGCTGCTCTGTCTTCCTCTTAGCAGGGCTGTGCCTGAACTGCTGGAGCCTTCAGGAGCTGGTCAGCCGAGATGCAGGAAACTACCTCATCCTCATGGAGAAAATCCTCAGCAAAGCCAAAGAGGTGAGCCTGGGACCACCGGGGAGGAGGGGGGAGCCTGGCTTTGTCCTGGCTCGAAGGATGCTTTTCCACCTCACCGGTGTTTATTATGGATGCATGATGGATATATGTGCCCTTGGCTCTTTAGCTGCTGTTTCTCTACTGGTATCACCAAGGGCTGGGTAAGGCTATGAGATCTGCCCCATCTAATGGAAATTTCATCAGCCCCCATCACTACCGGGTTTGAGATAGCGTCAGCTCCAGCCAGAGCAGCTCCCTACGTCCTGGCGCGTGGGGGCTGCAAGGGAAAACCTGAGCTGCTCTTTGAATCGCATCGCAGATCCTAGGGGAAGAGGTTTGGGTTCCCAACGCGCTGCTTGGGTCCTGGCCCCTGGGATGCTGGCCTTTGCGCAGCCTGTGTGGGGACCAAGCTCTCCCAGGAGGGCCGCTGCATGGATGGAGCTGGCCTTCCCACCACCTTCCTGGTGGTGGGAGTCGCTAGTCCAGAGCTGTGGCGCTGCTTGGCTTCCTGCAGAGAAGCTGTCGGTTGGGGACCGTGAGCGAGCTCTGCCCTGCCAAGCGCGGGTCAGCCTTGCAGCAATGGGCAGGTCAAACGAAGCAGGGAGGCGAAACACCAGTGGGGCCGACCACATTGGCCTGTCGTGATCCCATTGCATGATGGAAAAGCGCTATGCGGCCCAGTTAAGCAGGGTCACCTCAAGACACGGCTGGGAAGACCTCTGAGGAATCCCTTGATGTGGCAGGAAGTGCTGGCATTTCTCCCAAAGCCTCAGTGCTGGGATTCATGTGATTGGGTAAATGTTGCCTTTCATTTTTCATGGAAGAAAGGCAGTCTAGCCACCAGACTTCAGAGGAAGTCTGGAAAATATGGCAATCTGGGAGAAAGAACCAATAMAAACTAATAARACTATCMCTCCCCCCCCCCCACCCCTGTGATTTTTTTTTTCCTTTTTAATGGCTGGAATTGAGCTAGTCACGGACAACTTTTGGAGTGTATTGCACTTCGTGCTACACTCACAAATGAGGGGAGATAGTGTTTTCAAGCATGTTCTTGAGTCATCACTGTATTGCTCAGTGAAATATTTCTGCTGGCTCTTCACCAGTGAAGACTCTGGCAAAAATGCCTGATTTGCGCTGTGTTGCCTAGTTTTACAAGCTGCTTGCAGGGGCTGGGCTGCCAGCCTGCCTGACTTTGCCTCTCCAAACTGCCCCCTTTGAGTCACTTTCCTAAAATTTTGTGCAGCTCTGCAAAGATTGAAAGTGTCCGAGGGTTGGGTGCTTGGCTGCATGCAGCTTCCCAAGCGGAAAGGCAGAGAGGCAGTGTGCACTGACCTGCTTGTCCGGTTGGTGTGGATTATTGTGCTTTTGTGGTTATTTTCCCTTGGAGGTGAGTGCTTCCCATCGGATGAGGATAGGGATGTGATGGCACAGGGTTGGGCGCTTGGTGGCATTTTTGAGGAATCCCCCAGCACCTTGGAGAAAGCGTTTGGGTAACGCTCGAAGCAAGGAGCCCGGCTCATCCGTCTCCCCTTGGGCTATTTCCTACAGGTCCAGGAGAAGTGCGACTACAATCTTGTAACTCCACTGGCTCTGCTTTTCTACTATGCGGTCCTGTATGTAAGTCCTGAGGTTGCTGAATGTGGTTTGACTCGTGACTCCCCAGGAGGCATGGGAACTGGGGCCCTGTGGGAGCTGAGCAGGACTGTCACGTAAATCTGGGTGATTTTCATCTGAAAGATCACGATCTGCTTTGATCAATTCATCTCAAAAAAGATCCAGTACAGACCTACAGGGATCAAGACTAAGCAACTGTTGCACAAGCCGAGAGAGGTGGAAGAAAATGAGCTCCCATTTTTTAATCTTTGTGTTTAAAGACAGATCTATCAGAAAGAGTCAGACAATATTTCTGTGCAGAGAAGGCAAATTTTGCATTGTCCCTTACAACTGTGCAAAATATATAGGCAATTTTAATGAAAAGAAGGAGCAGATCTTTCACAGGAAATACTTTTTCTTATTATTATTATTAGCACAATGCATCATTATTCCAAGGAAATCATTGCTGCCAGATCTTGCAAAAGCACAGACTTTAATGGGATTCATCTTTGATTGTTTAAAATAAAAAAAAAAAAAAGAAAAATAATTGTATATATATAATCAGGAAAAACTCTCTGGCTTTGGCACATGAGCCACAGCACAGAGGTTGGGAAGGTGCAGAAAGGATGAAGCCTTTTTGTAGCTGTGCCAAATGCGCTTTCTTTGACCCTTCCTTGGAGCAGGACAGACTGTCACATGGCAAACCTCTGGTCTGGTCCTCCTTCTCCCACTTCCAGCCTAAACCCTCACTTTCTTATGCAGTAATTGCCTTGTGCAACCTGGACATCTCTGGGAAGAGAGGTTGAGGGCGGTGGTGGCTCAGACATYGATACCCGTGTCCTTGCTCTGTTTCTAACCATGCTCTCCCTGTCCCGTCCCCTGCAGGCTCCTCACTTCCCTCCAGGCTCTGACCTTCTCCTGAAGGCCGCCAGCATCTACCACAACTTCCTCACCTGGCCCGTGCCCTACTGCAACATCTTCCGGGAGCTGCTCACCTTCATCAGCGATGAGCTCAAGGCCCCAGGTAAGAAGCAGCCTGCCCGCACGCTCCCACCCCGCTGCACAGTCTTCATGTGGTGCTGGCATGGCTTTTGCCTGGGGATGCACTATAGTGAGGGGCTGAGGTTGTGCCTGCTCTGCTGGTCCTGGCAAAAAAGCCCAGTGCTGGGACTTGCCATGGCCGTGTTTCTAGCTGAGACTCTCCTGGTCTTGCTGTCTTAAAATCCTCTTGTTTCCATGAATCCCACACAATTTGAGCATAGTGTCTGTTTACCTTGCGCTCTGTGTCCCCTACACCTTGACTTTTCTGGGACATGAAGATCTCTGCCCTGCACCCTCTGAATGTTTTATCCTGGTGGCACAGCACAAGGTGAGACTGGATTTCTCTGGAGGAGCAGAGTTGGATGGCAGGGTTATGTTTTCAGTGGTTGCCTTGTATGCAAGGTAGTAGGAGCATCTCAGGACTGCTAGACCTGTATGGATTAGCAAAAAGGGTAATTGCCTCCTGGCTGCCTTTCAGTCTGGTGGGTCTTTTGCATGGCAAAGCATGTGCTGGCTCCTGCCGCTTGCCGAGCCTGGGGTTTTCTTTGAGATGCTCAGTGACTCAGTGCATAATTGGGGTAATAACAGTAGGTCCATTCACTGGCATCAAGGTGGCTTTAGCCTTTGAGCCTGCTGTTGCATGGAAATTTCCGTAGGGTCTGAGGGACTCCCCAGCTGTTTCTTTATAGCAGAGACTCTACCTTGTGATATGGCTTTGGGCACATCTATCACCAGCAACTGTGGTTCTCTTAATTAAGTACTCCTTGTGGATGTGTCCTGTTGTTCCCAGTGGAGCAGCTCTTCCAATTATTTCTAAAAGGCCCTTTCTCCTAATCTTCCCATCTTTTGATGGCTTGTGCAGAGTCATTATTACATGGTCCTGTAGTAAAGGAGATTTCAGCCCTTGTTTAWTCCCTGCGTAGGGTCATGACACCAAGATCTGCTCTGAGCAGGACTTAGGAGAGCTCGCATGGACGTGTTCGCTGGCAGCTGAGGCCAGCAATGCTTCCCCATGCTGCCAACAGGGCATGTAACATGGGGACACCGCCGTGGTCCTGCAGCAACGTCCTGTGGAGACGCGGGGTGGGTGAGCGGCAGCCAGGGATGAGTCACGGGGCCAGTGTCAGCAGGGCTCTTAGCCAGCACGGATGGGCTGCGTGGTGATTTCAGCTGTGGGGAGATGGACGAGGTGGTGGGTGCAGGTTAGATGACAGGTGCTTTCAAGGGGAGATGCTTTCAAGGATTGAAAAGTTGAGCTTGGCCAGTGTGGGTACCAAACTGGCTGCATTAGCCCTGGCTCAAGGCTCACTGGTCGGGAACGCCAGGCAATGTGAAGGGCTGACCCACCATGCCAACGCAGCTTTGCCTGTGCCTGCAGTTTCGCAGCATCTATGGGGCCAGCACATTGGCCGCATGGGTTAATCTTATAGCATGCAGAGGGGTGACTGGGATGGATCCCCTCCTTTGAACCCCTCTTTTTGCAAGTCTCTATGGAAGCCGAGGCTGTTGCGTGAGGTCCAGGGTAGGCCATTGTGCGCATCCAGCCTCTGGCTCGGAGCTGTGGGCTGGGCAGACGCCTGTCCCATGCTGCCACAGCACAGGGTGAGCGGGAAGGAGCCAGCTGGGAAGGAGCGTTGGGGTCAGGCTTTGCCTGCAGAGCAGCCTGTAGGTGACTGGGGCCAGTGCTGGGCGAGCTGGTTCTGGCCTGAAGGTGGGGACATGCCCAGCTACTGCCAGGCTGGTGATCTGCAAGCACCGTGGGCTTCCCCAGCTCCTTCCTGGTCAGTTATTGCTGTGACACCTGTTGGTGGCCTGTTGCAACCACTGCTGGGAAAACCCCACTGYCGTGGGGTTTTGCTGCATCCTGCTCTTGTCATGCTGTCACCGATGCCCAGGGCTGCCTGAGCTGGGGACTTTGATCCCAAGGCTTTTCCTTTCCTACAAACACGTGAGGTTTCCCCAACCTGCCAAAAGTCGCAGCATGGGAGGTGACATTGTGCCAGGGGACACCAGTGCTGCTCACTGGCCCCAGCCTCTCCTCTGCCAGCTGGAGCAGAGAACAGCGAAATTACATCCTCCGCTGCAAACCTGGCCGGGATCTCCTATTCTTCTTCCATAGGCTCCGTGACCTGCCAGGAGGCTAAAGCAAAAGCTTTTTATTGAGATGAGGGTAAATATTAACTAAGAACAAGCAGCTATCAATATTTGCCAAGAATGCAATAGGTATTATCTGCAAACTGGGCCTGAGCTTTCTGCTGAGCAAGAGTGGTAAACGCAGCTGTAATCAGAGGAACCATGTGGAGGACTGCGAGCTGCCCAATGAGCCTGGCCCTGGGCACCCAGGGGTCCTGGGCTCCCTGCAGACACTGCTCTCAGGGCTACGAGCAGCAGCACAGTCTGGGATGTGGCTGCCTGTGGTAATAAGGGTGCTGGACCTTGATGATGCTGCAGGATCTTTCCCAGGCACGTGTTTCTAAGATGCACCTGGTCGATCTGCTATTTGGGGGCGAAATGGGCTTTGCTATTGCCACCCAGTCGCAGGGGCTGAGATTCCAGAGGAYTGGGCAGCTCTCCCTTCTCACCTTCTAGTTCCTCTCCCATTGCCTTCATCTGTCCCTTGTGTTTCCAGCCTCTCCTCCTCAAGGCTCCCTCACTCATGGCCTGGTCTGTTCCTGCTCCAGCACCTTATCTTGCTTCACCACCAGGATTTTGCCAGCTGGTGGGGAGAGATTGCCAGCCTCGGGGTTRGGGGCTGGGGGTAGTAAGTCCTCTTTGCCCGGGCCGGGAGCTGAGGGATGAGGTTAGCTCATCCCCCCTGCGGCTCGGCCTGGTGAGAGTCACGCTGGAAGATGAAGCTGGTGTGCTCCTGAGGCAGAGCAGTCCATGGCATTGCTGTCTCTCATATCCTCTTCTCTCTCCTGCAGGGATTTCATTCCAGAGGCTGGTGAGGACAGAGCAGGGGCTGCCCGTGAAGAGCTACCAGAGCTCCACCATGTAAGTGTGGCCAGGGCAGGGCTGAGCCTCCGYGGGCAGGGCTGAGCCTCTGTGGCACTGCTCACATTGCTCCCTGTAACCTCTCCACTGGCGTGTGCCGCTCTTCTGCAGCCAGCCTTAATTAAAAAGCAGAAGCAAGGCTGTAGCGAGCAACATCTCAAAGGTAGTGGTGAATGCCGGGGCTCCTGAGGAGAGGAGATGGAGAGCAGAGATGAGGAAAGGAGGCTGCAGTATTTCCCACAGCAGCTCGGGGTCAGGGTCCATGGCTCCCGGAGTTGGTTATTCCCTGCAGGGATGCAGAGCTGGTGTGAACAGGCAGGGAAGGCAAAGCATCCTCCTAGAGAGCTGCTGATCTCAGCATTAGAAGACTTCCAGGAGGCAGACTGGTCTGCATGCTCTGGAGGAGCAAGCCTGAAGGGGGAGAAACACGAGTCTCTCCCAGCTGTGACAGTGCTGGGGGCTCGTGTTTGGTTAACTAAAGCTTTGCAGCTCTGAAGGCAGTCAAACTTTGCACCTTGTTTAAGGGCTGAACCTTTCTTCCTGCCAGCACACCTCATTTGTAAATAGGAAAATGAGGCCAGGCTGTGGGTGCCCTGCCTGGGGGACGGTCCTTCTCACGCAGCCACCCCTGCTCTGTGCGGGAAGGCTGTTTTGCTTTTTTGTCTTGTCCACATACGCTGTGCAGCCCTGGGTCTGTCGCTGTAGCTGTAACAATGTGTACCCCACTCGGCCGCATTCGTACAGGTATGGTGCTTTCCCAGTACAGCTGTCCCATTCCACACACTTAYACTGATGCAAATGCAGCCGTCAGTGGCTTACAGTAAGATGGCCATATCTGCATAAAAACCTGAAAAACTGGCACAAAGCTATACACAAAGCTGAACCCTGGTATTATGGAAAGCTTGTGCCCATTCCCTGAGCTAGAAGCAAATACACCAGAGCTTCCCTTGAAACCCCCCTACCTCAGGCATGTTAATCCAGCCACTCTCAGCGTGGGCATCTTAGATGATACCTGCACGGTCTCACTGCCGAGAGCAGTGTCATTCAGCTAGCTTAAACCTTTGCAGCACCTTAAAGCTCAGAAGCGGTGCTCTGACTGGCACCCAGCAGCAGGACCTCTAATTTCCTGCCCCTCCTCTCTTGCTGTGTGTTGAGTTTGGAGAACTGGCTGCTGAGCTGGAGCTGGTTGGGGCTGCTTGAGCAGCTGTGGGGCTGGAGGTATCACCAGCCCGGCAGGTGACACAGGACAGTCCGTGCACAAGGGATGCCCCAAGGGGGAGGATGGAGGCTGCCCATCGCCCTGTGTTGCGTGTCTGGCATCCCTGCACAGACCTGGAGCCCAGCTACCACTACCGTGAGAGGACACTGCCATCTAGCGCAAATTCGCCTGAGTGTCTTGTGGCCCCTATGTGCCGTGGGTGGCCAGCATGGAGGATGAGCCTGCTTGCCTGGCTAACTGCTGTCCCTTCCGTCCCCAGCACGGTGCTGCTGCTCAACCGCTCTGAGGTGCAGAGCGAGTTCCTCTCCATCGCCGAGAAGCTGAGCACCCCCGAGCCGCCGCGGCATGCCACGCTCCTCATGCTGCTGGAGCACCTCTACCAGGCCAACTTCGGCACCCGCTGTGACCTGGATGGCCTGCGCCACCTCCTGAAGGTAGGCACTGCCCTGTCCCGCTGGGTCCGTGAATGGTGTGACCCGCGCTGCAGCACCCCGGCATGGCTCAGCTCTTGCGGGAAAGCGCTCGGTGCAATTTGCTGCTCACTCAGCTGAGCCTTGTCGGCTGCGGGACGAGGTGAGATCTCGCAGTGAGATGGTGCAGCTCATCACTCTGGTTACGCTGTGATGCAGCTGGGAGCAGTTGGGCACAACTGACTGGTGTCTTTCCTGACCGAAATAATATTTGATCGTCAAAAAAATGTGTTTTGATAGCACTTCTTGTGAAAAAACATACGTCTTTCCCTTCTCTGCTCAGCTTAGACCTGAGCTCTATGCTTCTGTTCTGTGAAGTGCGGGGAGGGGGTATCTTGCCTTTTACTGCTTTATTCCTTTCTCCATCCCTAAGTAGAGAGAGAAAGAGCCCCCAGATGTGAAATAGAGCCAAAGTTTTTATTTGGTCAGAGGAGCACTTAGGTGTTTGTGGAGGGCAAAAACTTACCTTTTAGGTATGCTTAAAAGCATTTTTTTCTTTGCAGAAGCTTTGGGGGGACTTGGTGGGGAGGGGGGCAGGAGGTAGTGGAGGAAGGGAGGTTTACCCAACGGTACCTAGTGATCTGCCCCAGAGAATTGTGCTTTAGCTTTGCCGAGGGACCCACTCGATCTCTTTTCTTGGCTCTATTTCCCCTCCAGTCCAAGTCACCGGAAGAACTCTCGGAGATCTATGCCAGCACTGCAGAAGCCCAGGAGATAGCAGCTGCCAGCAGCGATCCTGCCCTGGCACGGGAGCAACTGCAGTCCGCTCTGCAAGACATCATCGGAGCAGCAGCCTTCCCTGCAATCGCAGGTGAGAGACTCGTCTGCGCCGTCACATCTCCCAGGATATTCTGACAGCTCAGCCTGTGCGCAAAAGATGAACTCCTCTGCTTTGAGGGTGTCAGGAGCTGGCCCTTTGAAGTGTGAAATCCTGTTTTGCACAAAGTTTCAAACTAGCACAACAGAAAAACCCAGGTCCTATTTCATAACCACATGATGAGCCAGAAATTGTTTCTCATCTTTCATTAAAACAAAACAAAACAAAATCTCCAGCCTTTGTGGGCGAGATAAAAACATTCAATCAGAAACTGATTGTAAGAGTGAAGTCTGCCTGAGTCTGCAGGCAGCCTGAACTGATAGCTCTTAGAGGTGCCAAATGTCCCTTTATCCCCAAAGCACACAATCTCTTAGTGCTCCTGGATAACGGCAGCAGCACTGGTGCTATGCATGACCTGGGCTGCCCCAAATATGTGCACCGGGGTGGACAGCATCTGCCTCAGGCTGCTGTGGGCCCTGGGGGTGATGGCTCCTGGTGGGAGGGTTGCTTGGAGGGGTAAAGCTTGGGAGCTGCCAGGAGCGGTATCAGGGCTGTGGAGCTGGAGGGCAGGTGGGGAGCACAACGCGGTGTCTAAACATCACCGTGAGCAGATGGGACAGGCTGTGCTGGGGCCTCATTCCCACTGCTTGCAGGCAGGAGGGGTCTAGCTCTGTCCCATGCAAGGACATTAAATTTGCTTTGGGAGAGGAAGCATCCCCTGTCATCCTCTGCAGGGAGTCCCAGGGACATCGGGAAGGAGCAGAGCGATGGAGGGACCAGCAGTCTGGCACAGTGTCTCCATGACAGGGAGGGTCCCTGCAATCTAACTTCCCTTTTCCTCCTCTCTCTTCCCAGGTGAGGCCCAGCCCCGCAAGCTCCACACCATCCCCATCCCCCCGGCTCGCTGTTACACTTACAGCTGGGATCAGGATAACTTCGGTAAGCTGAGAAGTGACCCCCATCCTCCCCAGAGAGACCTCAGCCCTCTGGTGCCCGTTTCAGGCAGGCTCAGCAGGAGTGCTACCCTGTCCTGGGGTCCGCAGGGGCAGCTGAGCAGCAAGTCTGCCCACCCCGAGCTCCTCTTACGGCGGGGTGTGTGGCACCGAGGGCAGTCGGAGCCTGAAAGAGCCACTAAATTGTCAGTGGTGGCGAGCGATGTAACACAGCGGGCTAGGGGCTCTGGCGTCCCTGGCAGCGATGTGTCCAGCCCGGATGGGAGAGGACATGGGCCATCTGCTTGGGCAGGGCTCCCTGAGGTGACACGCTGCTGCACTCCCAAGCAAAACCTTTGCCTGCACTGTGGTACGTTGGGAACGAGGCACCAATGGCCCTGAAACGCGCTCTGTTGCTGGAGACAAAGCGTGCCGGACTTGATCTCTTGGACAAAGTTGTGCCTTGCATTAAGTTAGAAGAGACTCGGTGCGACAACAGTCATGCGAATGTTTGTAGGCCCTTCCACACAGAAGGATGCAGGCCTGGCATGGGTGGGCAGYGCTACCTCCCAGCTAAGCATTGGCAGAAAAACATCCCAGCCCGCAGATGGGGAGTTTGTACTCTTAAGACCCATAAAACATCACAACTCTTCCACTGTTCCTACAATAGGCATAGCTGAGGAGGCTTTTTTTTCTGTCCGAGCTGGTGATTCTTGGTGCTCTTGGTCCTGCAGCCGCAGTTTTGCGGGGGAAGTGATGACTTCCCTTTTCACCGTGCTGTTCAGTTTAAGTTCCCTATTCCTGGAAGACCTTTTCTCTTCCTGTGAAGATTTGGTATTTGTTGCCTGCTGGCCCCAATGAGCTAAATCAGAGSTCTGGTTTGCACTTTGCAGCTAGGATGACCTTGTAGGGAAGTGGTCCACGGTGGGGTGATGCCTCATTCTCTGTGTCTGACCATTGATTTTTGGCTCATTTATTGAAATACCTTGCTTCCCCTCCTACTCTCCAGCTAAACCCAGATCGGACGTATGGTGCGTTGTGAAATTTGAGTAGGAAGGAAGCAAAGCCCAAACTGTTGTTTGCGCTTGGGTTTTTGAGAACACAAACAGAATGCGATTTCAAAGAGAGAAACACATTTTGTTTTGTCATCAAGTTTGAGCACCTTGTGGAAATCTAAAAGTGTTGTCAAAGGGTAGGGTTTTAGTTCTTTGTTTATCGCTATTCAGGATTAGAGACAGCACTGGCCAACCTGCAGTAGGGCAGGCAGCTCCAGGTGGATGTCTGGGATGTCCATGCACTATTTACTTTTCTAATGGCTATGGTGGAGTCTCTTGATGGTGTTGGAGTCCATGCTAGACCTGATCTCTTTGGTGCTTTTCAGATATCCTCAATGACGTCCTCAGCAAAGAGTGCCGCGTTGTCGAGCCCATGGTCTYGGAGAATGAGGAGGAGGAAGAGGAAGAGGAGGAGGTAGAAATTGATGGCTGTTCTCCAGAAAGGGACTCACTGCTTTCCCCTATCTCTGCCATTTCCAAAGACTCTGTGTACTCAACGCTATCGGAGGAAGGATCTAAGCACTCACGAGTGTCCCTCTTCACTGCTTCCAAGGACTCCATCTCAGAGCTGACAGTGGTCTCCAGAAAGTCCTTGAAGTCTTTTGTCTCCAGCCTCAAGGACTGCATGGACAGTGGCTATGCGGAAGACAGCGATGAGAGCTCTCTGGACATGGTGGGAAGGCCAGAGCTCAAGGTGGAGAAGACCCACCACAAATACAGGCACACACTGACCAACAAGATCTACAAACTGTTCAAGAGCAAAAGTCAACTGGTCTTGAGGAGAGACCTGAAAGACTGCGCAGACACAGGCTCACTCTCGCTGCCCCTGCGCCGGGCTGAGAGCCTGTGCAACCCCGAAGCCAAGCACCGCATCCTGGCCCGTTCACGGAGAGCTCATTCGCTGCCCCAGCACGTCCTGAGCCAGCGACTCCCGGCGCAGTACGTGCCACAGCCTGTGAGCCTCCACCGCAGGCCCTTCCTCAGCTATGACGAGGATGCCAAGGTGTCCACGCTGCGTGTCGTTGTCTTTGGCTCTGACCGCATCTCAGGGAAAGTGGCCCGGGCCTACAGCAACCTCAGGTGAGCTGAGCAGTGCCAGGGGACCTGGCTGCAGGTACTAGCATGCTCTGGCTGATGGGCATGTGGTGCTGGGTGCTACCTCATGGTACCTCTCTGCTGTGGTCCCTGGAGTCCTGGTACTGGTCCATCTGCTGTAGTTAACCAGGGCTCCCCAGTGCCGTGTGACATGGCAGAGGGACATCTTGCTGCCGTTGTCTAGGAATGGAGGCATCAGGGGCATTTGCTGCCATGTGGCACCAGCATTAAGTCACTCCGTGAAGCTGTTGTGGAAATGCCATGCAAATGTCTGGCACAAAAGGGTCCCTGTCCGTAGGTCTTGCATTTCTTATTCTTTCCATCACCGTGTTGCTCTGGGAGGGGGGAAGCATCCTTAGACTCATACTTGGGTCTAATTCTCCACATCGTGTCTTCCCTTCCCTGGACACGCTGGAGTGCTTTGCTCACCCAGTCCTCTCCCACCTTGATTTAGACTAAAAGAAAGCACCTGCCCCTCACTGACAAGGTACTTCAAGCTGCAGTTTTACTACGTCCCCGTGAAGAGGAGCTGCCTCTCTCCATCGGCCCYGCTGATGCATCCTCCTCCATCTCCGGGGGACCCGCAACTCCGAGGCTCAGCACAGCTGGTAGGTGTCCTGCCCGCTGCGGGGCTCGTGGAGCCACTGGCACTGTTCTTGGCATGCGGTCGCCCCAATAGTGGCTGTGTGTGGAGCCCAAAAACTGGTGGGGCAGCCTGAGGGGAGCACTGGCATTTCTTCTGCTGGCCTTGAGTGAGGGGAGAAGATCAGCCCTTACTCCTCTGTTCTTGGGGGAGCTCCAGAATGACCCTGGTGTGTCTGGTTTCAGGAATCTACATTGCCCGGGGTGGAGACCAGCACCAATGACATCTCCCACTACATTGGGATGTTGGACCCATGGTACGAGCGTAATGTTCTTGGGCTGATGAACCTGCCCATGGATGTCCTCTGTCAGGTATGTGCATGGCCAGATGGTAGAGCCTGGTGTCCTTCTTGGTTTCCCTCTTCCCTGTGGTATGGTGGAGCTGAGCAGGGAGCATCTCATGTAAACACTAGGCCACCAAACCAGTGGCCTGATCCTGTACAGCGGGATATGGGATGGATATGGGATGGTCCTTGGTGGTCAGGAGTTAGGAGGAGGGTTTCCGTCCCCAGCATGATGGGACGGGCAGTTCTTGGTGCTGGGCTGTGGGTACCTGCGCCCATCAGGATTGCGACTCATGCACTTGCACCTGCCATCACAGTCTGCCAAGCTGGAGGCTGAGTCCCAGGAGGACTCCAGGGAGCAGCTGCCTATCCTGGCTGACATGATTCTCTACTACTGCCGGTTCGCCACGCGCCCCGTGCTGCTGCAGCTCTACCAGACGGAGGTAGGTGAAGGAGGCTCAGCTCTGTCTTGGCTAGGGGGAAAGGGGGATCTTCTGCTCTGCAACCAACTCAGGATTACCTGTAAAGTGGATGTGGGTACCACACAGTTGCCACGGGCTAATGAGGCAAAGCTGAGTCTCTCCTTTTATTCCTTTGTGGAGCCTGCTGCATGCCCCTTGCATGTGAGCTCATGGCTTTTTGGCTGATGCTTCTGACTCAGTGATCAAGAGTGTGCAGGAGGCTCTGGATTAGTGTGGAAAGACCTGGCTAAACTCTGTGAGCCAGCAGCATCTGCCAGGACTGTCTGGCTGTTCCCTGGTGTAGTGCCTGGCACGACACCCAGGGCTCTGGCTTGGTCCTGCTCAGACAATTCATGGCACACAAACAGTTTTCCATCCAAATACCTTTCCCCATTGCACAAATGACTCCCATCAGTGCCAACAGGTTATTCACAAGCCTGGAAATCCTCCTGTGCTCTGCTTTCTGGAAAAAAAACCCTCTTTGTGAAGCTCATTTTTGAGCCCCTGCTGTGTGCACAGGCATGGTGGGGAAGGCTTGAACGCATTGCTGTAATGATTGCTTTGGTGCTGCAGCGCCGGATGGGCTGCAGCGATGTTGTGGCAAGCAGAATTGCTGCCATTTGGTACAAGCTCTGAGGCTGGGATTTGTGTTACCCAAACTGATGCCGGGACCCTACTGCTAGGCTCATCGTGGTGTCCCCCCCCCCCAAGTGTGTTGAGGAGTTTTCTGTAAGTGAATTGTCTGTTTTTACTTGGTAGTGGCCTATTAAAACAGTCTGAAAGTACAGCTAATGTCAAATGCCACCCAAGGCAGTGGCTGAAAGGTGTATTTTGAAAATGTGAAAGTGTTTGCCCAAATTGACCTGTTTCTTGCTGTGAGGAGTGAGAGGGATGAACACTGCCTGATGTGGGTTGGATCCCCCAGCTGTGTTGCTTTGTGGGGTCTCCTCACCACCACATCTCGTTTCTTCTTCCCCTGGCAGCTGACCTTCATGGGGGGGGAAAAGATGACTGAAGTCTTCATCCACTCCCTTGAGCTGGGCCACTCGGCTGCCACGCGGGCCATCAAGGCATCAGGTTTGTAGCTGATTCCCGTTGTGCTTCTGCAACAACAGCTCTGAGACAGAGGTGGATGAATCAACCAGGCAGTGAGGTGAACGGAGCAGCTCCTTAGAGGGGTTGGAGAGAGYGTGTCCAGCAGCTTTGGCACCACACATGGGCTGCAAGAGAGGTCTGAACCCAGACTGCATCATGAACAAGGGTCTAGATGTCTTTTCACAAATTTGGAAGTGAAGCAATGCCGAGTGCAGCTCTTTATCTTTTCGTTTTGCTGCTTTCTGTTGTTTGTGCTTTTTCTGAGATCATCGTTTGTAAAATACCTCATTCCATTTACTAGTTTAACTGGGCAAAACAAGGAAGCTGCAGTGCTTTCCTTGCACATGCATGGAGTCTTCAAGCCAGGGACATCCTTATGCTTTTAAATTAGGAGTTCATAAAATTATTAGAGACAAGAGAATTAATTACAGAAACATCTGCCTGCAGCCTAGTCTCCAGCTCTCTCCCAGCTTACCAAAGACCACATGCTGTCTGGTATGATACAGCTTGCAGAGACATCTCATGGTCAGCTTACATACTGCATTTAAACATGTCATTTATTTTATTTTATTTTTTTAACYGATTGCTTTTCTGTGATCTCTCCTTGTCTTTATAAACAGAGATTGTAAAATATTCTCCATATGAAGTGTTACTACCCTATGCCCTCAGAATGTAGACTTGGCCAAGATCTATTCCCAATAGCTCATGAAATCACCAATCCTTTTTGACTGCTTTTTCCTTTGGGTTGTCTGGCAACACACCATTTTGCATTTGCAAAAGATTTTCCAGGAAAAAACATTAATAAGTGTTGGGCATAGAATTTCAAGGCTAATTTATTGTGAGCACAAATATGCCCTGAAAAAAGGGAGTTGGGTTAGAAATGCAGCCTTTTATTGCTTTGTGTATTCCTTGGAACACCAGCCCTGCTGCACCAGCTTAGCCAGCACCACTGTCAATTTTGCAAAGCTGCTTGTTGTGCTTCATGCTGAAATTCCTGCCATGGATTAATTGTTTTGTGGCAGCTTTCAAGCCACCTTTTCTTTTTGCCTTTTTACTCTTCAGCTGTGCTCAGCAAACCAGGAATTTTCCCCCTTTTTGTAGCTACTGACTGCACTGATGTAGCAGTAGTCCACTGAAAAATGGGGATAAAAGGCCACTGAGTGACATTTGCTCCTTGTTTTGTGCAGGTCCAGGCAGCAAAAGGCTGGGCATAGATGGAGACAGGGAAGCAATCCCACTAACACTACAAATCGCCTACAGCAAGGTGAGTCCATGGGACTTGCACAAAGAGAAATGTGGCAGGAAACCATTTCAATGCTGTGCAAACATGTCTCTCAACTGGGGGCTGAGAGAGTCTGGGGCCTGAAAATGATGGCAGTGTGCTGGGGAAGTCTGAATCCAAACCCAGATGAGCCAGAATCAGGCTCATCATCTACTTACTGGCTAACTGGTGGTGGTCTTCCACTCCTGACAAGCCCAGCAAAATAGGGAATATGCAGCCAATTTCAGTAGATTGGACAGGTACTGAGTGCTAGTTCATACTGGTGGACTTTGCTCCACTTCCAGAGAGCAATTTCCTGCTGGTCACAGCAGTCCTTCTATTTTGTTGGTTCCTCTGCAGTTATTTAGTGTTAACTCTGGGTGTTTTTTTCTAAATCCAAGGTTAAATACATTTTAATGCCTACTCAGACTTTGTGCACCTCTAGGTAAATCCAGATCTAAGCTAGTCCAGCCAGAGGGTGAGGGATGGGGAGGTAGGGTAATATCAGGCTGGAAGGTGGCATCTCACAAGCTTTGATTGGTCCCTGCAGACAGCCATCAGTGGAAGAAGTCACTGGAATGATGTTGAGAAGGTCTGCACGTCCGTCAACCTCAGCAAAGCCTGCAAGAAGTATGAAGAACTAGGTAGGTGCAGGTGTCCTTTGTGGCTTTGCATAGGGAGCAATGGGAGGGGTTAGCAGAGCAAGAGGAGAGCGTGGATCTTCTCACTGGAGCAAAGCAGGGATGTGTGATGTGCAGGAGAGGACACATGGGAGACACTTGGTGTTCCCTGGGCAATGGATACTGTACTCCTTGGCTCTTCCTTAGCAGCACTTCAGGAATGAAGGGAATTTGATTTCCCCTTGTCCTGAAGCTTCCAGCCAGGGGACTGTTTAGGTGTGTTGGATGTCCATTAGGAAAAGGACTGGGGCTGTGCAAACAGTGGGATAGTCACTGGAACGTGGTGCTTTCCAGAGCAACACCTGTGTAGTAAGGAGAGGAGAGACAAAGCTGTTAAATAAGTAAAGCAGGAATGAGGGAGATGGTGCTTGTCCTGCCATTCTTAGCAGCTGTGCCTTGCAGCCAACTTTTAGTAGGCTTTCTCTACATCTTGGAGATAGCTGACTGCTGTGCATTTTTGCTTCATAAGTTTTTCTGTTCAGATCCTTATGTAGTATTAATATGGCTTTGAGCCTTTTAAACATAGCAACACCTTCAGTCTCTTAGTGTGCTTATTTAGAAGCAATACTGTTCATTCTCTCTGGAGAGCTATGCTGTTTTGGTAATCAGACACACAGTTCTGAGTAAACTGAATAAAACTTCTAAGTTTCTCTTTCCTCATGTGCTCAGTGTCTGGCACAGGTATGTTTGTGAGCAGAGCAGTTGGGACAAGCGGGTGATCTACCAAATAGGAGACCTATCCTACATGGCCCATGGAGCTCCACCTAAGCCTCTGTCTCTGATCCCTCCTATTGTTGCCCCATCCATGAGGCTGTGCAGACAGCCCTGGAAATACTCCAACAGGAGTTATTTGCTCACCTCTGCTGTACCCCTGTCTTTTGAGCTGGGTGTTTCTGTGCTAGTTCAGGAGCCTCACTTGTGCTGCCAGTGCTATGAAGCAGGGGCCTGTCATCAGCTCCACACTGGGGAGAAGCTTCTCCTTTATCAGTCTTCATTTCAAGAGAAACCTGGTCTCCTGATTTGCTCTGTGGGTTTTCATGCTCACCAGTTTGGCCACAGGATGTCACTGTAATTCCAGACATGAAAAAGGATCTCTGGGTGGACTRCAGCAAGGGCCATGGTGGGAGCTAGAATTTCCTCCTGACAATGGGGCAATGACTTTTCTCCTACTTAGGTCCTAATACAGTTAAATGTCCTGTGCTGCTATGTTTAGAAAGCAGTTTGAGATTACTCCGTAAGCATGCAAGTTTACCCCTGTCTCTGAGTTGCCTTCCCTTTGTGTGGGTTGGCATGGAGGAAGGAAGGTTGGAAAGTGTATTGGTTAGGTCAGGGTGTATATGTGGAGGTTGTCACTGTCCCAAGACAATTAATGCCTCAAGGCTCAGAGCTGGGATCTGCGCCTGAATGCTGAATATTCCCTCTCCAGCCCGGTGCTTTCCCTTGACAGTGGAGTCCTCCTGAGACTGGCCCATTCTAGGATGCTTTGAGGGGTAGAGGGACCAGCCAGGTTCCCACCAGTGGCCCAGAAGCCCCAGTTGCTAACAGTTCCCTTTTGTTACAGCCTCAAAAACAGAGTGTCTCAACTTAACCATGACTGAGGTGGTCAAAAGACAAAACTCCAAATCCAAGAAAAGTTTCAATCAGGTAACTCGAATTATGATGCTTTTACATTTGGTAACAAGAGGTTAGCCTGACTGAGCTAGGAGGGAAGCAGGGCAGAAGATGGAGTCTGAGACCCTGGAAGTGGTCAGTAACTCCTTGGTGGATCCAGTTGCCACTGGCCACCAGTCTTGGCTTACAGGGCCAGCAGTGTATGGAAGCAGTTTATTTGTCCTCCGGGATTAGCAGTGGGAGCATCTGAGCTGCACCATTTCTGGAGGCTGGAGCAGGCTTGTTCCCTTGTAGAAGCAAGGCCTGTCCCAGGATTTGGGAACTGGATCAGCAAAAAGGTCATTATGTAACATAGCTACAAGCGTTAAAGGGGGGTTATGCTGATGCTGCTTCCAGAGCAGCAATAAAGGGCTCTTCTGACCTTAGAGATAACAGGGATCACTTCAGCCTCAGGCAGAGATCCTCACCTTTCTGAGCCCATGTTGCTGCCTTTCCCTGGCCAAATCCTGTCTTGCAAACACACAGTGCTTTCTGCAAAGCAGTTTCCCCTGCTCTTCTTCCCTGCACAGAGCCTTGTGAGCTCCCTCACTTGGATGCTTTTTCTCTCAGCAGATCAGTGTGTCCCAGATAAAAGTAGACAAGGTCCAGATTATCGGTGTCCAGTCCTCCTTTGCCGTGTGCTTGGACCAGGATGAGCAGAAGATCCTGCAGAGTGTAACCAGGTAGGACCYCCAGTGCAGCTGGCTGCATGCTGTGGTCAGTGGTCCTGAGCACCACGGTGGATCTATCCCATGTGGCTGAGCTGGGCGATGTAACTCCAAGCTCTGTAGTGAAACTGAGCTCAGAGGGGATGGATGGTCCTGCTCAGATCCTGGCAGTAGTTTGCCTTTATGACTAAAGGGTAGTCCCCAGTCCACTCTTCAGCTCAGTGAAGACAGCTCTTCCAGCAAGACCAATTATAAGCCAGAGGAAAGCCATGCAGCATCAGTGAGATATTTAGGAGCACTGGACACAAACAGAGCCTTCAACTTCCAAACTTCATTGGGGTTCTCCACCACCTTTGGCATACCCCTTGCAGAAGGAACTTGTGATCTTCACAGGAGAGATTAGGGTAGAAGGGGCAAGAATTGTTCATTTGACTCTCCATCTATTAGTGGTGTCCCCAGAGCACGAAGCTGGCTCACTGAGAATGCGATTTGAAACCTCATCGTGGGCAACATATTTCCATGGGCACAAAGGGATCGAACCAGTTGATCCATTGGCCTCAAAAGTCCCAAGCATTTTAATGTGCCCCTCAGGGAGAGCAGAACTCTACAAGGTTATACTGGCTCGAATGGATAAAGATTTCAGATATTATTTCTTAAATTCTTAAATCTAAGGAGAAGGGTTTTTTGTTTGTTTGTTTGTTTTTAACTTTATTGCTCAACCTAGGAGGTTAATGTGAGAGCTTAATGCAAGAAATGAAAAAGCAGGTATTCTCCCTTCCCCAAAACTTGAGGATGCAAAAGTTCTCATTTTGCCTAATGAATTTCAGAAATTACTCTTTATGGATGCTTCTGCTTTAGGTCCTAATCTGAGCCAGTTCAAAAGGACCTGAACTCTCAGCACTCAAACGCCAGTCCTGTCAGAGTGAACTGATTCCTGTTTGTTTGCAGATGTTTCTGCTGCACCCAAGGCCTGTGGTTCTCAGCTACACACCTTACCGAGATCTTGCTTTCTTTTTGTTTCCCTGCAGGTGTGAGATCTCTGTGTGCTACAAACCAAGGGACAGTGATCCCCTTGCACTGAGAACGCCCTCTTTGCCTCCCCAGGACCCATCTGAGTTTCATTCTCTACTGTGCTTACCCATTGCTACCTTCAGTGGAGCACTGCCATAGAATGACCAGCCAGACCCTGCGCCCTCTCAGACCACACTCACACCCAACATGCAAAAATAGCCACAGGAAGAGGAATTTGGCTGTACTCCTTTGGGTTGGAGACCCAGCAGTTCTTGTTCAAGACATCCTGCAGCCCAAAGTATTAGCGTGGTGGCTGAGCTGCTCCTGGTCTGTGCTTAGCCTTTCCTTAGGAAATGGGAACATCAGTGTCATGCTTTCGTACCTGTCAGGGTTCCTCAGCAATGCAAGGGAAGCAGTTTCCTTGAGCTGTCCACATGTTTCAGCAGACTGCCAACACCCAGTTAAAGAGGGCAAGGCAAGGGCAGTGATATTCTCCTGCCAGCAAATGGTGCTGTGGCTGTACTCAACAGTGACTGCAAAGCCAATGTGATCTGGAGGGCATTGATGGGTGGGCATTGTGGAAAATGAATGCCCTTGGCTGAGTGGTAGTAAAGTCACCCTTGGTGTGTGGAGAGTTGCAGACCACTCAATTGATGTTCTGTTGACATTTCACCTGTAACAAGTCTTGAGATTCTCAGGACAGTTCTTTGAGATGGGGATGGGGATAGACTTTCTCATGGATTTGCTTTAAATTACAAAACTTTGGTGTCCTGCAGAGAAACAGTGCACAGCAGAGGGACCTAGCTGGGGCCCAGGAAGAGCTACTGTTTGTGTTTCAGTGAATCCAGTGCAATAGGCTATAGCAGTGCATTGATGGCTTGTCATGCACGCATGTGTTTACTGTAAATCCAGGACCTGCAGGAGATGGACTTCTGATTTTTGCAGACTTTGAGCGCTCATCCAGAAGGGGGTGAACTCCCTGTTCGGCCCATGCTTTTGTGGCCGGCTCCCCAGCACTGAATGACAGAGGCATCTCAGCCATCAGATGCTCAATAGTTGCTTGAAATATGGCAGGAACCATACTTACACTCATAGGAGGGAAGGAAGTACAGAGGAAACCGCTAGGATTGTCTGTAACTCACCTGAGGGGGCAGCTTTGGTAGAAAAGGACCCAGCACCAAAAACACTAGTGACACTTGCAGCAGCAATAGGATTTGAGATCCCCTCCCTCCTTCAAAGAGAGGCATTTCCCCCCCCCCCCATTCTCTCTACAAGGCTGTAGGTACAGAAAGGTGCAATAGTTGGGGGTATTTAGAGGTATTCTGACTCCAGGAGCAATAAAAGAAGTGGGAAGAGCCTTGCCTGGTTTCTTAGCTCTCAAGCTGTTTCTCAATAGTTGATGATTGCACTAATGATGACAGACAGAAAAGCATGTCTGTACCTCCTGCTACAGGCAAAGAAGATCCTAATGCTGAGGACACGCRCTTCCTGGGAAGTGACTGGAAGGGGCCCCCTGGACTACCAGGATGCYGGGAGGCTGCAGGGCTCAGCCATGGTGACTCAGTTCAGTGTGGGTCCCCCAGTCCTTCAGAAAATAGGACTTGATCAGCTCTTAGCACTCGTTAGAGCAAGATGGGCTCTGTCCCCCAGGGCTGGTGGCAGAGCAGCAGTCCCCCTTGTTCTGGGTGTTGGAGGAGACTCAACACTTTGAAGGTTAAATTTGCCAGGAAAAGGGCCAGAGCCCCTGGGGCTTCAGTTATCTCAGAGGAATGTGGGCCAGGCTTGCCTGTGGGATTCCTCCACATCCTTCCTAGAAGGGTTTTGGGGGATCCCTTCTGCTCCGGGGACTTGGACCTTGTGGCCTGTCAGGTGGTGGACCTGCTTTCTCTCCCCACCACCTCTGTTGCTGATTTGGAACAGCTTGGTCCAGACCTGTGGGTCTGGTCTTGCCTGGTGAACATCTCAGATTGACAAGGTGCTTTGGTGTCCCTATCGGCTCTGGGTGCAACTGCTGCCCATGGCCAGAGATGAGCAGCAATGAGAAGTGAACATGCTCCCGAGGCCTCTGTTTTTCATCCACCTACTTGAATAAGCCATCCCAAGGATGGTGTTGCCTTGTGGACTCCAAGAAAAGACTTTGTTCAGGGCAAAGCATCACTCAACACACACAGAGGTTCTGGTTCCGCTGTGATGCGAAGCTGGCTTGGACTCCTGGCCAGGACCACATTCCATGTCCACGCACCGACCTCCAGAGCACCTGCTATTTAATACTGTGCAGGGCAGTGTCTTTCCTCTGCTCCCAGCGTGGACTTGGCAGGGACACCAAGCCGCTGCCAGCTCGTGGTGGGATGTCCCCTTTCTCGCTAGGGTGCCTGCAGGGTGATGTGGAAATGCCAGCTGAGGTTGCTACTGAGTGTTTTCTTCTGCACATCAATACTTTAAGTCTGACAGGCTCAAGGCATCAGAAACAGACTTCAATAGCTCTTTCCATGCACTTGGAAAAAGTTTTCCTGCTGACTTTTCATTTCTCAAACAGGTTTGTGTGCGTTGTTTTAAATGGGGCTGGAATTTGACAGCTGTTTTTTTTGTTCAATACTTTAAAATAGCACCTTATCCTGTCAAAACATTGCTATTTGTGATCTTGATATCCGTGGCTAAATATATCCTTGCCGCTGTTAATGACAAACCTTTTTGGTTTCAGCTGGCCCTGTGAAAATACTGAAGAAGAAAATTTCCATGTCATGGAGAAAAACAAGCACAAACTCTAGGGATTTATAATCCCRCCTAACTTTTTTGATCTCTGATGCTTTTTTAAAAGAGAAAAGAAGGAAGTTAGAGGTTCTTTCAAGCCATCCTTGTACATATGTGAAGCCTCACCAAATCTTTGTAATGTCTGTGCTGATCTGTAAAATACTGTTCAAAGAAGTTTTAAGGTAATTGTAAAATATTAAATGTTGATTTATTTCAAGTACAAGTACAGTGTTTGTGTCAAGTAACTCCTGAGCACAAGGGAGGCACAGCAGGAGGTGGCAGGACTTCTTATTTCCATGCGGAGGGAAGGGTGCACCCAGGACCTTTGCAGAGTAGTTGACCTGAAAGCAGGAAAAGGCTCGTAAAGTTGTTGCATTGAGATGTAACAGGAGGAGAGGAGATTCGCAGCAGTTAGTTTAGCTTGTTGTGTTCTTCTGTGAATAAAAGCAGGTTTTGATGCTGCCAATCCCAAACTGGTTTCATGCTGGATTAAGGGGAAAAGAAAACAGCTTGTGCAAGACGAGATCTGTGCATACCCTTTCCTTCTAGGAAGCTCCATGATGTTTGCAGAGAAATGAGAGTTACTCTGCGAGCCGGGTACCTGGCAGCTCCCTGGGCCACGGGCAAAGGCCTGCTAGGGTACACCACTGGGTGGGAGAGGCCAGGGAGGGAGGGCGAATACTCCAGAGCTGGCAGGTTGTGTCCAGCAGCCAGGTATTGGGGATACTTCTGACTCACAAAGATACTTTTCAAGTATCATCAAAGATTCATCTTTGAGGATGCAGACTTTGAGGATGGAGCCATTGCTGCTGAAAGTATTCTGAAATATGAAATGACATTGGCAAAAGCTTAACTGTTTCAAGTGTCGCCCTTCTCTTCCAGTGAATATTCAAGGAAAGAAGCGTCGTTGGCAGGTATGAGAGCGGATATGTTGTAATCAAAAAAAAAAAAAGAAAGTCATTTCAGCTTAGACAAGGAATGGATGAGAATAACTTTTGTTAATCAGCACTTTGTTATGAATTAGCTGTCATGTTTTTCACTCTGATTAGAGTATAACAAAATGTGCGCTTACTTTTCTCAAAAGAAAAGGACTTTTGGAAAGTGCAGATGAAATTCAAAAGAAAAATACTTTGTTTTTTCAAGATGGAGCAATAGTCTTTTTTTGTTCTCAACAACAACAACTAAAACACCCAAACCACAGTTCCCTTTCTCTGTCCATTTTTTTTTTTAAGAGGGGAAAAGTAGAGTCACACAATCTTAAATCCAAACCCAAAAGAAAGGTCTTTGTTCTAAAAATGTGCCTGATAAGAAGTTTAAGGTGAAAACCCAAATCTGATCCTTGAAGTGTTGCATAGCAGAKGGTTTTGTTCTTATAGACATAAAAGATTTAGTGAACAGCTGCTGATAAAATAACTAAGACCGGGTTAGGGCAAGACCATTTAACTTGACCATTATATAAGGTCAAATCAGCCCGACAGTTTATCATGACTGTTGTTTACAGCATCAAGCTTAGCTGGTCTGTGGCCTGTCCCTGTCCACGAGAGATGGGAAGACGATGGATAAGGTGTGTTCGGTGTATCAGCCTGTTGTGCAAAAGGTTTGGGAACACCAATTTATGTTGAAGCCCTGACTGAGGTAGGTTATACCAAAAACTATACCTTGAGGYTTTGGCGTGTGCTAATTTAAGCAAGGTGCTGTAGTAGTTTGAGATGAGGTTGTGCTGCCTCTGAGAGCCAGCTCTGCCACTCCAGAGCTGCCATGGCCATGTGCTGGCTGGAAGCAAAGAGTTTAACACATGCAGGCAACATCGATCACTGTCCTCCCACTTGGCCATGGTTAATTCAGACCTGTGAGCTTAAGGAAGTCTCAGGAAAAACTGTGGGCCAACTTTGAGGGTAGATCAGGTTGCTCAGGGTCATTTCCAGCCAAGTTCTGAACAGCTTCAGGGATGGAAATGTTCTAGTGCATGAGATGGAGAACAACATGACCTGATCCAACCCTCATCCAGCAGAGGGGTCCTTGAGTGGCTATTCCCGATCTGGTGGCTAACTGGGAGTACAGAATGAATTAGCATCATTAGGCAGGAGTGAGATCGCCTATGCTGAGTTCTCTATCACAGGGGTTAAGGAGGAGTGGAAAACACAGGTGCCATCCCTCTTTGGCAGGTGGGGGAATTGAACCCAAGTCTCTCATGGTCTAAATATGTCATCGGCAGATTGTTTGCATGGAGATATTGCTTACAAATATGCCCAATGACAGCTGTGGCTTGAGGCATTCTGGGGGAAGGAAAAGTGTCTGCTTCAAAATAACAGTATTTTTTTCAAACTGGCTTTTCTTTAGGTTTACTGTCATTTGGGGGAAAAAGTTTGCCTGCAAAGCTCATGTGGTCTCTCAGAGCTGAGCAGAGCTCTGCCAAGCCCAGGTTCAGGAAGAAGGCTGCTGGAGAAAGCCAGAGCCTGTACCCGGGCTTGCTGGTCTGCCAAGGTAGCAACTGCTGTGACAAAAGTAGCCCAGGCTTTTGAGTGGCCATGGGGCAAATTTCCTGGGCATAAGGACTTTGCCATAGGTTTGTTTGGCTCAGCACCTCTGATCCCTTCCTCTTGTTCAACTACTTCGTTTATGGGAAGTGCCATGGCAAACTTTCCCTGTATACTTTTGCTTCCTGTTGGAATGCATTGCTTCATAGGTGGCATTTCCAGATGCCCTGCAGCAAGAAGAGACCAGCAGATGGGACAACAAGGGATATGGAAGTCTACAAGCGCTTTTGGAATTGGGTTGTGGGCCCTGGCCAGGGCTTGTTTTCAGAAGACCTTTCCCAAGGAGGTATTTCAAAGATACTTATTTGCTCTCAGCTGTAATGAGAAATAGAAGAGAACCGAGCGAGGCTTCCCGGCAGCTCTCAGTCCCAACATGCAATGACAGGATTAGGATTAACGCGCCCAGGGTATCTCCTTGGACAGAGTTCACAACTCCAGAAACACCCCTCCTTTCTCTGCCTGCTGCCTATGTGCTTTGATAGCTACATCTCAAATTACTTCAGCTGAAGCGAAGGTACCTGGAGATAGTTCAGCTTCTCCAACTTGCGCTGGCAGGGCCAGATGCTGCCTGCCGAGCTGCAGTGGGGCCAGCTGTGCTGGCCCTGGGCTTCAGGCCCCTGAGCTCTGTGTCCTGCTTGCAGGGTGATCGCTGCCTGATTGAGCAACAGCACGATGGCCAAATTCACCCCTTTGCTAAGAACATATTCAATGCTCAGGAGCCTCTGCCTGATCCAGAAAGTTTTATCTAGAACCCCACCAATAATTCATCCTTTTGAATTATTGCCTAATCCTTCTTTCTGAAGGAAAAGAATAAGCAGAAGAAGATTTAGGGKATAGCTTCTTTTGCCAAACTCCCTGCCCTAGTTTCTTCTTGTGGCTGCAGATTTCAGTGCTGGTAGTTCAGATTGTTTCCAACATGTGTGATTCAGCTTCACATTTATAGGAAGTTGTAAAGCAGAGAAAACTGGAAGTTTCCTGAGGTTTAGGGCTCATTTCTAAAGGGTTTTGGCCAGTACCAGTGCCTGGAAGGGGAGACTGACTCCCTCTTCGTCTTTGCTCAGGACTAACTAGAGTGAGGTGGGCAAGTGAAGCATTTCCAGGCCACAGAAGGCTGTTTATCTCTCCTGGTGATCCTTGCTGCTCCAGTGTCCTTATCTTAGTTATGCTAATTAATGACAAATTAAAAGTTAACAAGGGATCTCAGTCCCTGTGCCTGCATTAGGAACGGAGTTTTCCTAACAGAGAAAATTCACTCAGGAAGAGTAATGGTGTGATAACGATGTCATGTTACATAATTGTCAATATGTTCAAACGGCAGTGCACATCCTATAGCCCGTGTGCCTGTGACAGTTGGTGCTGACAGCTGACTGGATGAGTAACTGGGGTAGGCTTTTTGGGTGAATCCAGAAATGGCTTTCCTTCCATATTCTCCACTGCTCTCTTGTAATCCCTTCTCCCCTATGCAAGTACCTCTGCTGCAGTATTTGTAGAAAAGGAATGCAAAGGCTAAGGGATTACAGCCAGAACAAACRCATCAAAAAAAATCCTATCAAAGCACATATGAAAAATATTTAGCGATGTTTACCCAGCTCTAGGATAACCTAGACTTGAGTTTGATAGTATAAAACTTTCTGGACAGCAGTGGGACAATGTAACTCAATATTTGTACTTAGCCTGTCTTCCTGGCTGCAGAGAGGACCCCAATGCAGCCAGGCAGGGCAGCTCAGCCAGTCAAACACTGTCTGTCCTCACAAGCTTTGGTCCTGCTCCTGGCCATGTCCCCTCCTTTGCATCTGCTCTCGTGACTGATGGCCAAGGAGCTGATTCAGTCCCTAAGCTAGTCAAAATGATTTGCTTCTTGCTGAGTTGGTCTCCTGTCAATTTAGGAAGCTGAGGGCTCCCCAAAAGGTCCTATGAGTGCCAGACCTAGTGTGGCCGGGACCAGGGAGGGTATGTGAACAGCCTTTTCATTGGCAGTGAGATGTTAGATTGGATCAGTCCCTGTTGTCCATGCACTGATGGTTGTAGCCTCTTCGTCGCAGGGACTTAAGAACTGTAGGCTGTCACTGTCCCTGAAATAAGAAATCTGTGGATGGACCTGTCAGAAGACACAAGACAGCAACCTCCACATTCAGCAGTACTGGGAAACCTTTGCTGACCACAGGCTCTGTCATCTCCCCGAAGTGCTACTCCTCTGCATTGTGCGTGGGCAAGGGCTGAGTACTGACTTACCGGGAAGAATGAGACCTTGAATCATTAGCACTCTTTCCTGTATGCCTGTATATATATATATTTTTTCCATAGTAGGTCTCTGTGTTGACTTACCCTGGTCCAGGCCAGCTCCTGAAATCAGAGAGTCTTGCAGGCTTGAGGACAGGACGTTCTTCTGAGAGGTTCCTGGAGGAAATTGCTAGAAGTTCAGCCCAYTGAGGGTTTCCCTGCTTAGGACCTGCTCCCTTATAATCCTAAAGCTGTTGATTAAATTTTGGCCATTGTTTTATGAGTAGCTTTAATGGTGCACTGTGGCTATGCCAGGCAAATGCTGGATCCAGAGGAGCACCCCAGAGCCAGTCCCTGGAAGATCAGGCAAGGGGCAAAGGAAGAGACCAAGTGCAGGCAACTTCTCGTATCTCTATTTGCTCTAAGACCATCATCTGACCCCTTCCTGCCGCGGACTGTATGAATGAGAGGCGTGTGGTTCCTCTGAGATGTGATGTGCTGGAACAGGCGTGAACAATATGGGTATGGAGGGAGATTAAGCGATAGCTGAGATTCCTCCTCTGCTTAACTTTACAGCCATCTTGAAAGGAAATATATACTAATCTTTAGTCAGAAATCAACTTCTTCCCGTCTTGCGGAGCCATGCTTGCTTTAACACATGACGTGAGTCTGTGGGTAATCAAGAGCATTCTGGTAATTGTGCCAGTCCTGCAGGACAAAGACTGCCCAGACAGAGATGAGGGATGAAGCCTTCAGAGTGGGAGAAAGGAGCTGTGGAGCCATGAGGAAGTGCAGGGAGACTGGAGAGAAGCTTGAGAGGCTGCTGCTCATGCTGCTTTCTCAGCTTGCTTGCAGAAGGAAAACCAGAAGAGGTATCTGTCCTGGTCAGAAGCTGCTCGGGGAAAGAAACACTTCAATGAGGAGAAAGGGTACCTTTAGCCTGGGCTGTGTACAATCAAGGATAGCAATGCCTGGCTTCTAACCTGTTGTCTCTAGCTTTTCTGTTTCCTTGTAGCCTTCGGTAAAGAGTGACTTGCCACACGTGCCTGTGACAATTCTTGGCCTGGCCATTGTGGGACCAAGCTGAGGGTCTCCCAGCACTGTTCCCATGCTGTCCTCAGCTCCTGGGATGCTTGGGACAAATTACATCCATTGCAGTGGGTGAGCAAGTGGCCTGGTGGGCTGTGTGTTGGAGGACTAGAGTTCATCACCATGGCTGGGCTGCAGGTCCCCTGTCCCCTTCCCCCAGCCTGGACAGGGTGGCTGGGTTGAGCAGTGGGGCTCCTTCTGCCCATGAGGTGGAGTATGCACAGTGCAGGATGGAGGAACAGACTGAGACTACCGTGCCCTCCATCCCTCTGTCTTTGGGTACTACTGTCAGCTATCATCTGAATATTTAGCTGGAGCCCTGGAGGTCAATGGGCAGCCGCAGGATGGCTGAAACACRTAAATCAGGTTCCTCACTGACGAGCAGAGTGGGTGTAACTAACGCCTGTTGATCAGTGACTATAAAATGTGGTCAAAAGCAGGCTGTGATATCTTTATGTTTTTCACTTTCTATTCGGATACATTTACAAATAGTTCAAAACAGAGAGAGATGTTTTCTGAACTCTCCCAATATGACTAGTGTGTCTAAATATGCAACTTGTGCGACTCAGGTAAGCATGACTCAAAATAACTATTAGTCATTATTAAGCCTTTGGATATCCCTTGCACATACAACCATGCCAGGAAATACGCATAAATGTATACATCTCCTTACTTGTCTCCATGGATCTGTCAATGCATAGCTTGTATGACATACAACATTCAACCTCTGTGTGTGTATACACAGATGCATTGTATTATATATGACAGATGCAATACAGATGGAGGTAGGTGGGTGTATATATACCCATGCACCAAAAATTTATTTTTAGCATATAAAATACAATTGTACATGCTTTATATGGTAAAGTCATACACATGTATGTGTAGGTCTGTGTGCAGTATGACTCTTGGTTACCTAAACACCTCCACCCCTGCACAACTGTATTATTAAATATAGAAAGTAATGTGATATAAATAGACATGGTTTGGTTATTAACTCATGACCTGTTGATATAGAGCAGGCAGGTAGCGATGCATATGCATACCCTGTATATAAAGTTTCTCTTTGAGTAGATAAATGATCAAACCCAAAAATCTAAGCAGCCTCTTCCTCTGGCAGCAGCCACGGCCCTGCAATGCAGGCAGCGAAAGCATTTGCAGCTTCTAACTGTGGACATTTTGCTCCAGCACACGTGTGTCACTCAGCTCTTCCCGCCGGCACCCTGCCAGCGGGAGGCGGGTGGGAGCCGCGTCAGCAGTGCGGGTGTATGGTGCGGAGATGCACCTGCTGCACCCACCGCCAGCCCCATGTGCCACAGTGGGTGCCAGCACTTCCTAGCCCCACAGAGATGCCATGGGAGAGCTGTCTTGGCTTCTCACCCAGGCTGCGAGGTTGTCCCAGCGGTCAAGGGGGAGAAGAATTTTGGCAGTCAGCAGATGGAGCGAAATGGAAAACTGGGAAAACAACTTACGAGTAAAGGCACCATCATTGCATTGTAGGGCGTTAGAAAGAGGTGCTTCCTCTATTCCTCCCAAATTCTGTTTTTTTTCTCCAGGGAATTTTTAAGCTTCATTTGCCATGATTTTTCACTTTTCCTCTGTGGTTTTCTCCTTCCTTTCTTCTTTTCCTAACTCTCCATCCCACTTAAAAAAAGGAAGAAAGAAAATCCCCCAAAGCTCCTGAACTTTAGGAAAAACAGTCCCAGCAGTGAGGAAATGGAACTAGAAAAAGGAAATAGTAAATCACTAAAATAGCGTGTCAAGTTTTTAATGTATTTAAAATAAATTTCTTTCAGAAATTTGACATCCCTTTTTAAGCAATACAGAGCTGGTCTAGGGGGTGAAGCAGAGGGAGATGCAACAGAGATGTATCAATGCCAAGGAAGAGCCTCCAGTGGGGAAATCTTTCATGACTGTAAAGGTAAGAGAGTGGTTGGTATCAGCACACACTTTTGTTTCCTCAGGAAACAAATTTCTGTGTGCTTGATATCAGTATCAACAATCCCTCACCTTCAGTTGGTAATAGGAAAAGATCTCTTCATGCTTCACCCAAGAGGGTGATATCACTTTTCCTGTGCTATAGGTATGAGGCATAACAAGGTGAGACAGCTTGTCTGATGCCCACTAGCAGGCCAGGGCTGCCCGGCAACCCTGTAAGCCATTTATTAGCCCTTTGCTGATACCCCTCCTTAGCAAGCGATGCAGAGCAGGGACTGGCTGTGCTCCTAAAGGATGTGTGTTGTCGCTCGGGCACGAAGGGGACCGAGCTGGGAGAGGCGGTTACTGGGCAACAGGCAGAACGGCTGCGGTTTTGTGATGCGGGAGAGTTTAGCTGCTCCCTGTTGGGAGGGAACTTGAGCTGGAGCCTGCTGGGCCAGGCAGAAGGTGCAGAAAGCTGAGAGACAGGAAGGGCTCRAACTAAAGGTTTGAGATGGGCTAAAGGATGTGAAGGGGGAAGGTAACTTGTGCAAGAGCAAAGGGACGTAATGGTTCATGGATGCACACAAGGAAAGCAGAACAACAGCAGATAAAAATGATGCATTGCAGCAGGCTGACTTCAGCTGGGAAGCTGGTCTATAGGAAGAGGCAATCAGAGGCAACAGGCAGTGAAATGGGGCTAATGGCGCAAGTGCGGATCATCCCATTGGGGAGGAAAGAGAGGAAATGCAATACCAGACCCGTTTGGCTAAGTTGTGAGCTTGTCACTGACCGGACGCGAGAAGGACATGGACAACACATCACAATTAAGGCAGGTGACTAACAGCAAACACAAGAGTATCTCCCAGAAATAGGTAAGCAGATGCTGAGATCCAGGAGCCTGACAGTGATATATGCTTACTCTGTGAGGATGTCAGCAGTGAGAGATAGACAAGAAGTTGTTGGTCCACACTTTGCTGGAGAGGGAAAGCTACCCATGGATGATGCTGAAAGTGTCAAAACCATTTTTGCATCAGCCTTGAAAAGGCCAGCTAGGAACTGAGGAAAGCCTTGGTGTATCTACTGCAAACTGGATGGGAGGCCAGTCTTTGTGATCTGAGTGAAGGTTTGCTGCCAGGCTGGAAGGATGGAGGAAGGCGGCTGTGCAGGACCGGTGTCACCTTTGGTGCTCTCCAATCTGTTCATTAATGAGCTGGGAGATGGAGCAGAGAACATCTGAATTACCTTTACAGGTGAGGTCAAGCAGTGAAGGATGGTGACTTTGGAGAACTGGAATTTAAAGTGAACTGAGCTGAGTCTATGGTTTTTTTTAATCTACCTAGTTGCTGTTTAATGGAGACAGACACTAGGTTTCTCACTGGGGCAGGACTAGCAGCTACACTGGTATCAGACAGGGAGCAGCTGGGGAGGTGAGAGTTCTGCCAGAAAAGTTGTGGGGATGCTGGGGGGGACACAAGTTGGCTCTGAGTCGCCATATCCCGCTGCGACATTGAAGACCCAGATTTATCTGTGGGTGAGGAGTCCCATTGGCATAAAACAGACAGGTCCATCCTCTTTTCTCTGAGAACTACCAAATGAGGGACAACATGGCCTTTGAGGGGAGATGTAATGTTTAGATTCAGCAGGAGAAAGATGAAAAGGGATGTAGCAAGAAACATCCAGGTTAGGTTGGGCAGACCAGCAGGGACAGTCCTGTCTGGGGAAGCTGAAACTACTCTGGCAGAGTTGGTCATCCTGCCTCAGGGTTGCACTGGGGGTGGATGATTTCCAAATCCAGCCCTCTTCTGGGATTCTCTGATGGAGCATGCCTCAGGACTAAGCAACAACCTCCCCCTTTCTCTACCTTAGGCAGTGGGTTGGAAACTCAGGTAGCATTTCTAAAGCCTTGCTCATGCAGTCTAAAAAATGGCTGTAGAAACTGCTCTTTCACTCAGCTTTTCAGCTTACCGGGCAGATTGGAGCTGACTTACCATGATAAAAAGAGTTGTTTCCCACTGCATGTTATCACTGGCAGAACCAATAAACACAAGTATTTGATCTCATTCCAAAACTGTCACACAGGAACCCATGGGAGATCCTTAGTTTCTATGAAAAAGATCCTGGGATTGTAAGTAGCAGGCACTGGAGAAATATGGCCCATGGCTTATGTGCACACAATGCTTAAGATTTGGACTAAAAGCAGTATCACATGCCTCTTTCTCCCAGTCTCTCCCACTGGAAGGATGCCATTTCAAGCTGCTAATCTCTTCCTTGGCACTGGCAAGTCACCGACATCCCCAYGCGAGTGAGAGCATGGGCGCTTCCAGCTTGTCAGCATGAGATAGCTGCAGCACCTAAGCAGTGGCACCAGACCCATTTCTTACAGGTTCCTCAAAATTGCCAGCTCAAAAATATGTAACCTCCATTCACTGTAGTTCTGCTATTGCCCACACTGCTGGGCAGTTGTTTGACATCAGATGTATAATTGCAGTCCCCAAGGCGGTGGGAGCTGGTTTCTAGAAGGGATTAAAAGAAAAAGTTTGCTGGTTCTTATCAGATGTTTGATCAGGCTTATCACAAGCAATTTGCTTGGATTTTCAAACCTTTAATTAATCTGTAGGTAAGCAGTCATGTCTCCTGTTGCTAGTACTTGTACAGTCTTTATCAAGTAAGATGACATTTTCCACCCTTGCAGGACATACTGTGATGCTGCTCAGACTTAAAATGTCCATGGTTTATTATTATGCTTATATGTGTGCTTCTATCTCCTTATCTTGAAAATTTTCAAAAAAGAAAAAAAGTTTGAAATGGCTCAGTCTGGACAAGTCAAAAAAGCAATGTTTGGAGATTTCTACACCTCCATCTGTATCTCAAACTCTGTCTCAGGTAAAGATCTGCACAGTCCCTTGTCCTGGAGAGCCTAAGGGACACCAGGGCATGGCTTGTCTGTGTCACCAAGTGGAGGATGCTAGGGTGAAGGATGGAGAACTTCACCTCTCTTCTTCCTTCAAACCCCTCTTTGCAGAAGGGCATTCAGGTGAAGTTGTCTTTGTTTGAGTCAGGCTAATTTTAAAAGGGCTTCTCTGTTTGCTGTAGAAACTGGTCTTTCCTTGAATGTGGGTGAAGGCTCTGCTCAGGCGATAGGGGAAAATATTGAGGGGACACAGCGACTTGCAGCAAAATTTAAAATGGAAGAAATATGGGGCAAGTCAAGAAACTTTTGGCTGTTCTGATGAGCTCTGAGCCCATGTACTTCCCCTCTYGCCTCTGTGGAGGGGAGGCACTTCCCTCTGTGCAGGGCAGCATTATCTGTTCCCAGGGCATAAAACTGGATGTTTGCTTGGCTTTCCCTCTCCCAGAGACACCTTATTTGTTAAAGATGAGGTAAAACCAGACTTTGGTTGAATTTCAGGATAGAAAATAGAGATGTGCTATCAAAACATTTCTTGGTTTGAAACCCTTATAAACTGGAAAAAAAATCATTCCTTAACTAAAATGTTGGTCATTCAGACCTCTGCTGACAGAAGCTTTCCCTGCTGGCCGAGTGTTTTAGGAGAAGTGTTCAAACAGTACCTTTTTCTTCGTGCAAATACCTTGGCTTCCCTCAGAAATGCAGTTGACTTGTGAAGTATGTTATTAAAGTGGCATTGTAACGGTAGAAAATTCAAGTAGGGAAAACTCAGATCTCCATGAATAGAAATAGGGGCAGGAAGAGAGGTTTCCAGAGCTCCTCCTGCAACAAGAACCTTTGTGCATTTGTGGGATGCGAAGCAGCGAAGAAAATGGGACCTGAACATCAGCGTCGTGATGTGGCAAAGGAACAGCCCAGCCTCTGCCGGCCTCCAGTCGCTGCAAGCCCCCAGTGCTCCTTGGCCCCGTCGCTGCCGGTTTCGAGCAAGACGGCTGCAGTGCGCCGGGCATGGAGGGCCAGGGGAAGCGGCGTGCAGCTGCGACCCGGCAGAGCGCGACCGCCCTGAGAGCTGCCTCGGTGGGAGAAAGGCAGCCTGTGCAGCGCAGCCGGTTTCAGAGCGCGTCATGGCCCGGCGGTTGTGTAATGTGCTCTCCGGCGGGGAAGCTGTTGCTGCTGGCACGACTTCAGGCACTCGCGTCTGTAGTATCTCAAGAGAGAAAAAAATCAAGCCATGTGCTGCTCCCACAACAGGAAAGCCCCTGTCTGGGTAACAAATTCCCCTCTGGTTTGGAAAACCCCTCTTGAATTGGTGCTTCAGGTGAGCTCTTTGCATTTGTTTTGGGGGACAGATTTCTTTCACATGAGTGGGAATTGGACCGATTCAAGGTCGTTGTGCATCCCAGGCGTGCACAGAAGCATAAAGGCAAGGCCCTTTACGGTGCTGCTATAACACCTGTAAATCACAGGGGATGGTGTTTGTAGGGACAAACAGACTTTTTTACCTGGGTCCCTGCCATTTGCCACACAAGAGGCTCTCTCTCCCTGCTTCCTATTTGTTCTTTCTTGTTATTGCTTGGTCTTCTGATTAAATAAGAAAGCCTTTGTTTCCGCGGCGTTACAACCCAGCTCTTCACCTTGCGGTTCCCAGCACAGGTTGGCAGAGACACAATGTTATCCAGGGTTATCTGACAGACAGCTTGTTCCTGTTCTGTTCTCAGGGGTGAAGGTCAGCCACGTTTCAATGTCTAATGATACCAGCGCTAATTGGCAGGCTCATTACACAGGGCAAGGGGAACCAATCCCTTCCTCCCCGTTACACGTGTTGCCACAAGAGAATACGACACTGAATACCCAGTGCAGGGCTGAGGCTGAAATCCAGCTGCCAGCATGACTAGAGATGGGGTGTACAGAAAAGGCAGCTAGCAAGGAAAGGTTTTTCAGAAGGGCCTTTTAGCTAAATGAATGAAAGGTGATGAAGGAGCTGGGCTCAAATTTTTGCCAAGCATCCTTTTTATTTTGTTGAGCAGCGGGAGGAACAGTCTGATTCTCCTAATGTAAGTGATGGGAAGGATGAGTATTTGGGACCTGCAGTGACCAGCTGACAGGTGAAGAGTTAAAATATCTAGCAGCAAGTGGGAGAGCCCAGCCTTGAAAACTGCTTGCTGGGCTTCTCTGAAGCCTCTTGACTCAACCACTTCAGTCTAATCCCCCACACTTGTGTCAGGGCATTGGCTTGCTTCTCTGCTTGATGGTTCACTTTCCTCTGGCATTCGGGTGCGGAGCAATATCTCCATGGAAGTTCAGAAGTTCCTGCACGCTGTGTAATTCCTGCTGAGTAAGGACAGACTCAATACAGCATGAGGATTTATGGAAATGCATGGGACAACTAAGCTATTGAACAGCCTAAACCTCAGGCTGGAGACCTGACATGTTGAAAATGCTAATTCTGACACTGGTAGGGACAAACCTTTTGCAAACTGRGTCCCACATGTATACACAATAACCACACTGTCCATGGGGCTGGCCCAGGGGCCTGCTGGAGCATCTGTGCTGTGCAGCTATGCTGTATGGGGGCCAGGACACGTGCGTGTGTCCTTCATGAATGGAAGCGAATATGAATGAAAACAAGACAGGGGAAATGAGGATGTTATTATCTGCTGCTGTGTGTTGCTGCAGTTTCCCTGGAGCCTTCCTGCCTGCAGGAGGGCTGCTCAGCCGTGCGGTGCTGTGAGCCCGTGAAGGGAAGGGGATGCTTCTCGACAGAGCCGCTTGGCACCGATGTGACGAATGGGAATTGAATGCAAATAATGTTGACAGCCAGTAAATCTGCCTCCTCTTGCCTTTCTCTCCCAGCCAGGAAGGAAGTAGGCTATTTTTAAATCTGGGGCCCAGGTATGTAACTGTACCTAATGCTTTTTCTCATGTAAAAGAAGATGCGAAGGGATACAGTATCAGCTACAGTTCCCACGCTCCCTCTCTGAGTACCTTCTCTGCCCAGTCTACTCACCCCAAAGAAAATCAGAGCCCCAAGAGCTGCTCTAGGTAAAGCTTGGTCTGTTAAGCTGCCAGATAGGGACCCAGAAGGACACTGGCTATAAATGGGAATGGCATTGGCTGTGGCAGTACACAGCTGGAGGGGTTGCCCAGTGCTACAGATCTTTTCTGAAGACTTCCTGCAGTCATGCGGTGTGGGTCACTTAAGTGGCACCCTGTCAGCTGGCTGGGGCAACAGAGACCCCCCATAGACAGGCATTAACCCAGGCTTAGTCCAGGCCCTGCACGCACGTCCCATAAGGATGAGCGTTCATCCCCTAGTTCAGTTGGATCCGCTGGGGCCACACCTCCCTCCTGTGCTTCAGCCTAGGCTTAGGCAGCTTTGCTCCTAACCAAGTCTTGGGGCCCTGAGGGCACTAATAGATCTGATGGTCCTGACCAGCCTCCCCTGAACCCCTGTCCATGGGTGCAGGACCCGATTTCAGCTCAGCCCGGGGCTGCCAGTCCCTGCCCCAATGACTCCGCAGCAGTACTGCCGCGGTCCTGCCCCTGCCTGGCCATTGGCCCCACTGATCCCKATCCCAACCCCAGCCCGTGGGCTGAGTGCCTGGCCTGGCCTCAGACCTGCCTCTTCACCATGGACTTGCTGGTGATCTGGTCTCTTGGTTGYGCCTGGCCGGTAGCTCCAGGTCTGCCCTGCTCACCCTGCTGGGGGTGGTGGGACAGGCCCTGATCGGTGAGGTCCTGCCCTGCCAGACAGGTTATCTCCCAGCTCCCAGTCCTGCAGGGAGCAGCCAGCCTGTGTGGCGCCTTGACCCCGAGTCACGAGTGGTGACAAGTGTCCAGCCACACTGAGTACAACCTGGGCTGCTCCGACCCACAGCCCCACACATCTGGGAACATCTCCACCACTGCCCGGAGACCAAGATGCGTCCATGGCTTCTGCCAGCATCGTGACTAACTTTCCTGCGAAAGCTTCCCCCAAGGCCCCAGGCGTCCCTCACCCAGCCCACGCCTCCCCGCTGGCAGCCGCAGCAGGAGAGCAATGACAGCTTCGGATCGCCCATGCCTGCCACAGCGGCAGTGCTGACTTGGTGCAAAAGCAGATGTGTGCAAAGCGCTCTGAGCTTTTCCAGGGGCGGGAGACGCTGGCAGACACACAAAATACCGTTCAGAGCAGCAGGAAGACAGCGAGCTGGAATGGGGAACTGGAAAAGTATCTTGCTTTGGACAGACTCCTCCTTGTCTCTCGTAGCAACACTGTTTATTTCTAGGCACTGGGTATGCAGCGTGTTCAGGCTCTCTCTCTCCCTCGGCTGGGAGGTGTCAGYGCAAGAGAAGTTGCCTCCGCAGCCTTTTTGCGGGGTGGTCCGCGGCAAGGCACAGGAGAAAGCTGGTGGGGCGAGAGCTGGTGGGGGAGACCGTGCCAGCTCCGGAGCTCAGCGGAGCTGACTTGGGCCAGGTTTGTGCTGGACTGGCCTGACCTGCACTGCTGGTTTCCGGAGATTAGACAGAGGGCAAGGCTGAGCCTTCTTTCGCCTGCACGCAAGGAGTGCTGAGCGAGCACAACCGGCACTGTGACAGCTTTCTCCTTAAGGGACTTCTCTATGAAAGAGGAAGTTGTCTTGAAATAACTCAGGCACTTCCCTTTTCACTTTGCAGACTTTGAAGCATGCAGCAGAGACCGTAGCAAGGCAGCAGCCGGATTATTCGCGCTTGCACGGAGTGACTTCCTGGCTGGGCAGAGCGGACCTGGCGATGACTCCTCAAGGACTCTGCTCTGCGTCTTTGCTCTGAAGGACATCTCAGGTGCACATATGACTCTCCGAGCTCCCTGGTGCCTGCCCTAAAGAAGTAGGTAGAGTCCTGGATGGCACACTGGTCCTGACTGAATGGCTCTGATTGCAGGGAAACGCGAATCTCTCCTTCTGCCCCATCCTTTCTCTGCTCCTTTGAGAGGAACCTGCCGCTCTACTCCGTACTCTGACCCTGGCTGGTCCTTGAAGAGCAGCATGTATGGCACAAACGTCCCCCGTGCTGCTGTTCTTCTGGGGAGTGTTTCATACCTTAGAGATTGGAAGTGTGTGTGTGTGTGTGTGTGTGTGTGTGTGTGTGTGTGCTGCAACCCCTGGGGGTGAAAGACCCTGGAAAGTGCTTGAACAGGATCTGGGTGGTTTCCTTTATCTGAGTGAGTTTGGGGCTGGGACTAGGGGAGAGGGCACTGACAGTGCTGGAGAGAGAAATTTGCTGCTTATCTGCAGGAAAGAAATAACTGTGCTGTGACAGCTTCCCCTGCTGTGACCAGCCAGCGAGGGTGATCCCAATGCAAAATACAGGGTTTGCCCTCGAGCCTGTCCCAGTAGGGAGAGCAGGAACTTTGCTGTCTCTGTCTGTGGAGAAGCTGCAGGTAGTTTTGATGTTATTACTGCTTTGGCGCTGGTTCAAGACCCCCAGCCGCTCACTGCACACGCATCCTCCTTGCACACCCAGCAGACAGCCGGTAACTGCTTGCTGTTCAACCCAGGTGGAGTGAGTGAATTACAACACTGCTTCGGGGCTGTTTCTGCAATATCTCATGCTTATTCATTTTGCTTTGTGTGAAATGACTCTCAGTGGCAGAGAACAGAGTCACCTGCCTGAAACTGCTCCCTGCCATCACCTGTTCTTGCYCTGGCTTTGCCCCACTTGCAGGAGCTCCCTTCCCTCCAGCGCGGCAGCTCCCCTGGCGCAGGCAGCGCATCTCGCCCGCTGGGTGGGCAGTGCTTGTGCAGCAGGGCCCCAGCCCCAGGGTGGAGGCTGGGCTTCGGCTTTTGCTGCTCGTTGGCCGTGGCGGGGTGGTGCGCCCTTCGGGGCTGGCTGTTTATGCAGTCGTGTGGCTGTCTGGCTTCCCCTCCCCTTGGCCCGAGGCCTCATCTGTCCCTTGGTGGCTGTGAGTGCTGCAGCAATGACAGGGCAATAAACAGCGATGATAGTGGTAATAGCAAGGAGAGTGCAGGAGCCCTTTCCAGAAAGGAGACTAAAAAGGGGAGTGTTTGGGCCCAAGCTTAAAAAAAGTGGACAAGCCAACTCAGTATATCAGGCAGGTTTTAGCCCTTCCTCCACACTGGCAGTCATCTCCTGCTGAGGCCTCAACAGGGAGTCTCTACAGCCTTTGGCAGCACCCTTCTGGCCACAGGGGAGACACCAAGCCTGAGCAGTTGCACCATAACCTCTTGCATCCCTGAGATGCCATTACCTTCCTACAGGAGCTCTCTGAGTAGCTGTATGAATTAACAGCAATTTTTCTTTTGTGGCTCTTGACTAAGCCTGAACAAGGAAGCAATTTCCTCTGGGCTTCAAAGCTTGATTTATCTCCTTTTAGTATTATACAAGCTCTTATGTGTGTACTTGGCTGGTATTTTGGTGGTGGAGTGAGTACATGGCTCCCAAGGCTTTCTGGCTCAGTTTCTGAGCCCCTCTTCAGATGACCCAAATCCGTGGGGTATTCTTCAGCCATTGCAGCTTCAGGTCCCACTGAAAAGGGATGGGTGCTTCACAGCCCTTCACATCTAAAGGACTGTCTTACATCTGCAATGAAAGAAGGCATGTGGTGGTCTGGGGAAATATATGCCCAGCCCCTGCTCCATTGTATGAATCTGTTCAAAGTACACAGCTTTCTCCCAAATATTAATCTGATATGAGGAAGTAATCTGAGGCTGTGAAGTCTCCTGGCTGTATTTCTGGTAAGACCTTGGCTTGCGGGTTGTGACCTTTGTGTATATTTGCCCTGCAGCCTCCCTCTGCCAGCTGTGAAATGCTGGGCCTCTAGCTGCTGTCATATGACTGTCTTGACATCAAGTATTGGACAAGGCTGCTATGAAGACCAGCTGTGATGTTTCCATCCCAAAATAACCTGACATATATTTTGATTCTTTTAGTCTTTTTTCCTAAAGAGACAGAGCTATCAGGTTCCACTGTCTGCTGTTTGTCTGTCCCTCAATCTATCTGAGATAGCCATTGGTTGGGTGGACTCAAATCTGACAGAAGACTAGCACTCTTAATAAGGAAAAATCCTGTAAGTTTGGTGAGAATTGGGGAAGAGAACACAGCCTTTATCCACTCCGCTGGGCAGCAGCCAAGTGGCCAGACGGCATAGGGCAGCTAGCAGTGGTTTTACCGTGGTTTTATGGGCTTTACAGGAAGGCATGTTCAGATTGTTCGATGACAGAAACATTACTATTTTTTTGCCAAAAATACCTCTGCCTCATATAAGGGCTGTGGAGGAGGTAACTGGCCGCTGTTGCTCATTGCTGGACACAGAGCCCCACATTCTCATTGGAGCAGTTTCTATTTTCTGTTTTATGCTCAGACAGTTTCACTGCAGGAGTCCTGCGAGCCTTTCCCCTGTGAATGCTACTGCAGAGCAGTCTTGCTTATGCTGGACCCTTCCGTGCTTCACTGGCATCAGGGACCCCAATGCAAAAGCTGCCTGCAGCCTCTTCGGCAGGGGATGCCCTATGCACCCTATCACTGGGATATGTTCCTATATAATTCCCACCTCTCCACCGCCCTCTATTGGGCACACACACGGTGGGCACAGCTGTTGCGGTAGCATGGCCATAAGGCTTCTTTTTCAGTCATCACCTTACAGGTTTGCAGATGGCTCTTGGAATTTAGAGAGCGGCAGCAACCCTTCCCAGCAGCCCTGGCTTCCCCCTGCCTGCCTCGGTGGGAATTTGACATAGAGGAGTTTTGATTTTTTCACAAGGAATAGCAGTTCCCCTGAGTCAGGTATTTGGGAAAGAGTTCACCAGAGACTCTCAGCTGGTTGTTTACAGCCTTCCTAATGCATGACATTCTTCCAGACATGAGGACTCTCAGGACTTTCTTCGCAGTTGTTTTCTTGCTTCTCTGAGCTTTGCTGGTGTTAACGACTGTTCTGAAGGCAGATGCTGTGTTGGCTGAGTCACGTCTTTCTATTTTGAGTTGTGACATGCCTTGAAGACAAACACCATCCACCAAACATGGCTTGGGCAGGAGCTTTCAAAGGGGGGCTATTGTGGTGAATGATCTGTGCTGGGATGGGTTTTGCTTGGCAGTTATCTAGTGTGATTCTTTCTCCCGGATTACTGTTACTGATGGATGTTCATAGTCCCACTGAAAGTGGTGGCTTCTGTTGTTGTCTGTACTGTGTAATTAATCTTGTTATTGACCTTGTCCTCATGGGGTTACAGCTGCATCACTATTTACTTACCCATTCCTTGCTCATCCCACTTCTCTTCCCTCTCCATGTCAGACCTGTTGGCAGTTGTCACGTTCGTTCCCTGCTACCAGGGTAATGACAAAAGTAGATCCCTAGGCTGGTTGTCCATTGATGCTGGGGGAAACATGCCATGCACAAGACTCCAGGGCAACTCTGGCTTTGGTCACTCTGCTCCGACTATCCCCCAAACCCATGGGCAATGGCTCCACTTCCTCCCTGAGTTGCCAGTGATGTGACCTTCCCTCCACTGTCTGGCAGACGTGGCCACCTGGGTGCAGTTTCTGGTAGAGGCTTGCTCCTTTTGGAACTGCTTGCTCCACAACACAAGGAGGTGAACATGCCCTGAAATAGTTATTTAAACTCTAAATTTCTTTGCAAGGAGTAAAGGATTTGCTCACAACACACAACTGCTCTTCTCAGCTGGTGATCCAGAGAGTGTCTGTAGGGTGAAGGGACTGTACCATCAGTGACTGTGCTGGTTAAGGTATTGTACAAGCCAGGTATTGCTCAAAGAATAGGATTTTAAAGCAGTAGAGAGTGCTTTCCAATCAGCAAGGGCCTGGTGGTGCCATTGTAGGGAGGCATGGAGTAGTTGTGCCATCCCATGGACCCTTCCCTCTTGAGAAAACAGCTGGCTCCCTGGCTGGCCTCTCCTAGGTCAACCACGGTTTGGAGCCTGAGCTCTGCGAGCTTTTATTTTCTCCTCAGGTGGACAGCATTCGCCTAGGCTGTTTGTCTGAGCAAATCTGGCAGTGGTTTTTAGAATGCATTTATTTTTTCCCCTCCAATTGTTTTTCCATAGCTGACTCTGGGAATGGAAAGAGAGATGCTAAATCTAAAAAGCTGATGCTTCCGGAAAGCTCGTTTCTTCCCTTAGAAAGAATGAAAAGTGACGTTGGCGAGGAATTCTCCAAAGAGTCATTAGTGTCCAGGAAGCAGCCCCAACTTCCACACCGGCTTTAGCAAATGGCTTTGGAGCTTATTAAATACTGATGGGCAGATGAACATTTGAGAGCTTTGAGAGCTGCGGAGTTGTTTTGTTTGTGAAATGGTTGTATGTGCATTTGGGTCTCTCTTGCCTTCTCCCTCCATGAGTGTGAGTTTCTTGGCAGGGATATGCCTTGCCAGAGCAGCCMGCAGGCAAGTGTCACAGCAAAGTGTGGCTGGAAAGCAGAATCTGAGCTTGCAAAAGGTTTCCTTGACAGTGAGAACCTGAGGGAGAGCATCTGGTTTCATATCAGAGCTGTTTGAAACCACAAGCCTGCCAGTTTTTGAGTTGAAACTGGAAATAATCCAGAAGGGCTCCAGGCTGGTCCATGGCACGTGCGGTCCCTCTGCCTCCTTTGCAGGTCTCTTCTACCCTGTCCAAACAGAGACTAGAAGATGAATCTCATAAATGGAATCTGGCCCAGGTGATTTTTATGTGGTTTTTGAGTTTCATAATGAAAGTTCTGCATAGTTTTGTTTTAACTGAGACGCCTCACCCTCCAGCAGCTGGCATAAAGTGAGATGGAGCCAGACCCTGCCCTCAGTGTTTCTTCTTGGTCATAATTCCTCAGAGGAGCCAGGAGCTGCTGTTGCTTGGACAGAAAAGAGGGCTGGAGATTGAAAGGCTGGATTTGTCCCACTTTCCTACCTAAGCTGTGCGGCTGAGCTGGAGGTCAAATCTGGTCAAAAATAGTGGCCCCTTCACTGGCATATGGACATGGTTTAAGAGGGGAGTACAAACAGGATGTTATAGCTGCTCTGATGGACTCCATGGATAGATTTTGCTGTAGCATCAGTTTGTCCTAGTGTAAATGATGACCCCAGGTCCAGGAGGAGGAATTGTGCAGTGTTTTGGAGGCTGTCAGGCTGCAGTTCTGAGCAGTCCAGAGGATGCACTGTCAAAGAAAGCAGGTCAGATTGGGAAAAGTGGCCTGTTCGAAGCTCTCCTTCTGGTCATCCAGCCAAGAAATCCTCCTCTGGCTCACATTTGATACTTCTGCTCCAGCCACTCTCGCCAGAGTTAAAAGGAAACACAGGCTGGGCAACCACCCCAGACAGAGCGAGAGCTTTGTAACATTAGACGAAGCATCTGATGTGCTACTTTCAAAACCGATCTCACTTCAAGCAACTGCAGGGAGACAGGAGGAGGGCAGGGCGAGGGGGTGGTGAATTCTGATCTGCTCTAAAGGGCATCTGCCATCTCATGACGAGACACTGCAAATACATGTGTTCATGTGTCTCCCCTGCAGCTGAGGACTTGCTGCATCTCCCTTCAGGACTCTCTGAAGCAGAACAGCTCACTCGCCACTGCCAATGGTATTTGTACTATAGTTCCTTGTATTAGGAGCAAGTCATGGTTCCCCTTGCTGAAATGGGAAGTTGGGATCAGGGCAGTAATCAGTGGTGAGGCAGGGGAGACGGGGAAAGGAGGAGTGCAGTTGGGGGAGCAGCTTTCCACACTCCGTTCCTGTGCAACACATGGGTTTTTCTTTGCAAGCGTCTGTAGTCAAGCTGATAAAGAGCCACAGGAAACCTCAGACGTACCCATGTAGTGAATTTGTAACTAAATACGGGGCTGCAGAAGGCTCAGAGAGGTTGGCTTTGGAGCAGGACTAAATATAACTGTCAGAAAGCACACTATGGGCTGCTCTTGCCCTGCTTTGTAGGTGGGAGAGGGGACATTTCCCTGCACTGGCCGTGCTCAGCAGAGCTCCAGGTAGTGATATTTGGGATGCTGCTGGGTGAAGGGAAAAACTGCCTGGCACCAGTGTTTATCAAGTCAGACGTGTTTGGAAGTGGAAAGACTCCCTTGGGCAGGATGGAGCAGCTCAGCTTTTCAAGGGAACCTGCCAGACTGCTGCCAGCCCAGCCCAGCCCAGCTTTCCCACTGCTAAGGGATTTGGCTTTGTTTTTCTTTCATGGCTTCAAATATTTCTGCATCTGCTTATTTTATGTTTCACATGTTTCACCTAGTCTAGGAGTTTTGATTTTTAGTGATTTCCATCAATTTTTGAAGGTTCACAAARTAGAGAAGTAGGTCTTTTGGGGAGACTGTGCATCCTCATTTTAAATGCCTCCCAGGAATAGCCTGAGTCATACTGCTCTCCACCAAGAATGAAGGGGGCTGAAATAACTCATGTAGATGGACACATCTCCATCCTCTGCCATGGGATTCTCAATCTCAGCCCAGGGTCCTCACACATACACAGCTAAAAAGAGGCTGAGCTTCAACTCCAGTTGTGGCTCAGATCTCAGAGGAGAATACCCTTTTCTGGGGGCAGTGATATGTGTTTCCAGGCACGCTCCTTCAGAGCTTGACAGTTCCTTTAATGGGTGTACCAGGCTATGGAGGTAATCTTATTTCCACACCATGCACTACCTGGGATACTTGCCTGGTTGGCTTACGTCGCTAGGTTCAGCAGAGGTTCTTTGATGGAGCTTGTGGAGGCTGAAGTAGATCATGGGGGTGCAGATTTCACTGCTAGGAGAGGTGAGCTGTGTGGAAGGGGCTGGGGAGATGGGGCAGTGTGGGGCGGGAGGTGGCCCAGGTGGTTTCCCGAGGCCCTTCCAGTTTACGCTGTCCCTGTAGGGAGGTGGGAATCCCAGCTGAGCTCTGCTTCTGGTGAGGCTGGATTCCCCTGCAACTGGTAGAGGTTTCTGGGTTTTTGCTGGCAGTGTGTCAGAATCACTTCTAAAAATCCCTGGCAGTCTTGGTGGTGTCACTGGGACCATGCTCTGGAGGTCATTAATCAGGCTGCAGCCATTCAGGGGATACACGAAGGCTGGTGGTCAGGTGAGCCCTCCCCTGGTGTGGGATAGCAGAGTGCTATGCCCAAACCAGGGCCCTTCTGTGTAGGTGACATACCCAAGGTGAACTATTCTTTCAGTGCAAAGTTCTTCACTTTTATGAATATAGCTAGACAGTTCCTGTAACTACCCTGAACTCTTGGGGGRTGTAGCTTTCGAATCACTAAGGATTTATCACTACAAATATCATAGTTATTGAAAATTGAAGGGAAGAATGTGACTTCCTTTCTCACTGCCCTTTCATTTTTTCCTGCAAATGAAATAAAATACTGATGATACTCTGGGCATTTTAAGAAGTGCAGAAAGGAATTAGGGAATTGCAGCACTGCAAAAAAGTGAAATGAATGCAGAGAAGACGCCAGCCTTGCTGAGCTGGCAGACAGCAAAATAAGCAGTTACGGGATGAAATGTGTCTTGCGTCTGCTGTGGGGAAGGGAAGAGATCCAAGGGGGAGGAGGACGACAGAAAGCGGAGGAGCCCTTGCGGGTGCGGATCAGCGAAGTGAGCAGGTTCTGCCTCTCATGGGCACTTTTGCAGGGCCTGCTCTTACGCCCCTCACCGTCATATTTCCCTTTGACTCAGCTATCATCTCCCGATGGTCATGTGTGTTGGCTGGGGCCTGTGAGCCCTTCCTGTCTTCTGGTAGAAAGCTTGTGGTCACCGGTGAGCAATGATTTCTGACACATGTACACAGAGCAGAAGTGAGCCCCGTCCAGACTCAGCAGCATTTTGTGCGGGCTGCTGGTGCAGATGCTGCTCCAGGGAGAGAACTGCTGCTTTGCCGTCTAGCTCCTGCCTGCTGCACCTTTATTGAGGAGCCAGTGCCCTTCAGGTGGGCCTGATCCACAGTCTTCTCCTCCCTCATCCTTGCAATGTGCCTGCCAGGACAGTCCTGTGCCCTGAAGGGAGCTGTGATCGTGGGAGCTGGAAGGATCCAAGGGAAGGTGAGCGCAGCAAGAAGTGAGTTTTGCCTAGCAGCTTTGGGAGAGGGTCCCTCATTGCATGGTCCCTCTGCTCCCACTCGCAGCAGCGAAGATGCAGGGTCAGGCTATGTTGGAGGATCCTGTCTCTAGCCTTATGGAGAGCCGATCGGGGGTTCCCAGGCAAAAGCAGTTTGTGACCCTCTTTTTTGCAGGGAGGACATCAGTCCAGGTGAAGGCTTGCATTAGTCCACCAGGTACTACCTAGATCTGGTCCCCAGAAATTTGGAAAACATCCCCCTGTCCTCTGGGGATCAATAATTTGGGGAGAGATGAGGCTGGTGTAGGGAGTTGTCCCCAGCTGGGGGGTTTGATGTCTTGTCACCTTCTTCTGGTGAGGAGGTGACAACCTGGTTTGCTGTGCTGGGATTTCAGTGATGTGGCATGGTTAACGCTGAGGATCTGGTCCAAGGGACTCTCTGGGTCAGAGAGAGGAGCTGCAATGCAGTTCAAACATGTCTCTGTGCCTGCTGTCCCCATGCAGCACCCAAAAAGCCATGGGCATGGGGGCCCCACTGGGTGTCTCACAGCATGTGGTGGGTCAGGGCCTGATGAGCACAAAGTCCAGAGGTGGCTGTAACCAATCTCTTTTGCCAGATGGTCCATGAGCAGAAGGGGTGGTGATGGCAGAGGAGTCAGTAAGAAGGGACTTGTCCCCGCATCCTTTGCTCACAGGGACATCCTTCTCCATCCTCTCCAGGGAAGGAGTGATTCCAGCATCACTCATCCTCCCACCAGCAGCTGGAGCAGGATGGGCTAAAGACAGAGAGCGTCCTGTCTGACCTGCCAGGGGTTTTAAGGCCACTGCATCCTGGGAAGAGCCTGGCAGTCTGAGGAGCATTGAGTGGGTGTTTGGAAAGGATCCCGTCTTGATGGGCCAGGAAACAASCTGGCACGGTGCTGAGGACCACAGGTTTCTCCAGTGCCGGTGGGTCACATCTCCCACTGATCTGACACCAGCTCTGCCATCTTCATGGAGCGTGTCTGCATTTGCACATGCCTTCTGCTAAAATGCTTTTTCAGCTCTAATAGGTGTTGGAGCTTCGGATGGTTATTGTGTCCCTGCAGTGACACACAGCTACTAGACAGCATTCAAGGACTTTGTCCTGTCCACATGGCCTTATCCAGGTGATGGGGTTTGTCCTATATAGTCAGGCTCTTCCCAGAGCAGYATCACCATCAGGGCCAGGGGCTGGCAGTCTCCTTCCAAAGTGTGCTGAAGGTTGGGTCTTTGCTACCTGCCACTCTCAGCTCAACTGAAGTGTTGCCAAAGTGAAATTACCTAGTGTAAAACAACCTGGCTTCATTAATATCACTGGAGAGCTACCTATGCAGCAAGGRAGCAGCCAGCATCTGTAAGGACAAGGAACAGGGGATATGGGCACCTAGCAGCCAAGACCGTCTTCTGAAGGATAATGTACTGAGTGCCCTGAGACTCAGAGGGCTGGTCTCTCCCTCTATCTGTTATGTTTGCTTTACAAAGTCAAACTGAGTTGTCTCCCTGCTTCACTGCTGTTCCAGGGGAAAAAAAAAAAAAAGGCTTTTCTTTTTAAATGCTCAGCACAAAGGCTGAACTTCRTCCTTGGTTACAGCACAGGCTCTTGTGTTCTTCAAATCCTTTCTTGCCCTAGCTGTGTTACCAGGTTTGGATTTGTGTTGGTGTGTATGGCAGGCCTAGTTGGAGTTGGGAAAGTCCTGATGATGCTCGGGAGAGAACTGCAACCAGCATCTCCCTCTGCCTTGGCTGGGGAGGGCAAGGGTGTTCCCATGGCCTGAATCACCCTGAACTCGGACTGACGTTGTCCAGCCCTTCCCATCTTCAGCTCCTCATTCCTCCCCTCCTCTTCTCTTAGTAGCCCTCGTGCTCTCATCCTGCGGAAGCTGTATCAGGGAGCAAAGCAGGCAGAAAACTCCCCCCATGAAAATAAAGTGAAGAATATTCTGCCCATATAGCTTCCATTACTGGCTCATGGCCAGACCAAGAGAGAACCGGCARCTGGTGCTTGGCAGGGACCAGAACTGATTCAAGGCTTTCTCACTAGCTTGTTTCTATGTACATCCTTATGTGCTTCTTCTAATATGACTTCTATCTGTCTTCCCATAGACGGTGTGACTAGACCTAAATTATCCCTCTGAACGAACTGGGGAATAGTTTTCAGCATTTTACATTAAACTTTCTGGGGAGATCCTAGTACTCAGAGCTTGCAGGTGGATTACTGATTGAATTCCAGCTACTGCTGTGCAGATATCAGCAACTCCTGTTCTTCTTTGCAGACAGTGAAGAAAGCCAACACTTTTTAAGCAAACAAGTGAATCAAGAACTGAAGTCTCTCAGGCACAGAGGAATTCACATCCCACCAGCTCTTTTGAGTCCTTTTCTAAATCTAGAAACCAAGCGCTTGTGAGCAGGTTCTAAATTTGGCCAGCAGACTCTCCTCCCACGTGTTGGTAGGTAGGATGCGGATGTGGAAAACCACCGACACAATTAGCAGCCGGCTGTGTTTCAGCAGACGGCCTCTCTGAGGCTCAAGGAACGAAACGCAGAAGAGGCAAGTGGGCAGCCCACTGATTTTGCTGCTCAGAAGTGACAGTGCTGGTCTCTTGAGCTGGTGGTGACCTTAGTATTTTTCCCATCAGGAAATATAACTTTGAGAACCACAGTGACAAAAAATTAGTAAGCAAAGTAATGCTACTGTACAATATTTAGTGTACTTCTTAAAGTTGCAGGTTGTGCAAGCAAAGGGTTAGGAGAATCAGTCAGTTTCCTTCTGCAGCAATGATTTGAGAGGGCAACCTGTAATTTTTGAGCCACTGAGACTAGGAGGATTAACTGAACTTTCCTCTGGCCCAGACCATGGTATCCCTGGAGGCATGGCCCATTTCTGTTTCCAGAGGCAAAGCCCCATGTGTCAGAAGATGCATGAATGGTGCTCGGTGCAGGCTGCTAGCGTGGCGGTCCTTCTGTGGGCACAGAAGGGAGCACAAGAGAGCATCTTTCTCTTGCTCACCGCTCTGCACAAGAGGCTGCTGAACATCTCTGGAGGGCGGAGGATGAAGGAGGGGGTTATGTTGCATGGTGGATCCAGCAGGATGGATGTCTTGGCAGGGTCCCAGGTGAAAGCTGGACCCCTGAGCTGTGTTCCTGGGTCTGGGTGTGAGGATGCTGTTTGCCCGGCAGAGCTGTGGTTCTGCAGAGCCTGAGCTGCTGCGGGAGGCCAGGTGCATTTGTTACTCTGCTGACAAGACAAAACAGAGAAAAGAGGAAGCCATAGGACTGCCTAAAATAAAACAGCATCAAGGTAGCCCTGAGGCGTGAGGGATCTGGTGTGTCTTCTTGGCAGCAAATGCTGCCAGCAGCCTCTTTGTCCCCTTGCCACCTCCCTGTCCCCAAGCACAGCCTGGCCGCGCTTTCGCAGAAGGCATTAGGGGAAGGGGAAGCAGGGCCATTGCCTGGCTGGGGGGTTGGAGGAGTGGGCGAGAAGGGGASAGTGGGCGACCGTGTCATGCCGCAAAGAGGAAAACACTGTGGGCAGCACCACGATTCACCCACAGGAAGTGCTGCTGTGTTCAGGTGGCTCCTTCCATGGAGGGTGCAGAAGAGGAAATGGTTTGCTGAGTTTAGTAAAAGCCCTCTGCCCCGCCACCCCCCCCCAGAGCACCTCAGAGCACTCAGGGTTCAATGCTGGCTGTCTTGGGAGCCAGGTCCACTGATGCAGTGGTATCCATGTACTGGAAAGATGTTTGGCTCTCCCAGATTGGCATCGGGTGTCCAACTGAGCCAGGGCAGAGCTGGAGTCTCCCCCTGCTCATGGCCCTGGACAGAGCTGCCTCTCAGGTGTGCAAGGAGTAGCACAATTTCTGCTGTAATTAGTTCCTGGCCTCTCTGGCTTTCTGGCCTCTGCACTTTCAGATAAAGCTGCCTGAGCTGCCCTCACAGCTGGAAGCTGTCCATTCCCCTGCTGCGGTGAGCACGACTGTGCCGCTGCCCAGAGAGAAGCGGAAATCCGCCACGCTGGCTCGGTGCCAGGTCTTATTTCCAGACCCAGAGCCAGAAATAAAGGCCAGATGGGCCTGGGGTGGGTTTTGAAAACTTCACTTGCTGCAGGAAACCTTTAATGAGCTTCAGAAAACTGCTGAGAGCAGGATGCTCCTGGGGACTCGAGTCGTGTATGGCAAGGCTGGGGGTGTTCCCGCTAGTGTTCATCCATCTCCCCCTTCAGCTGCTGATCTGTTGGGTTTGGCAGTGGATATTTACAAATTTAGGTCCTACTTGGATGTTCAACAGAGCAAAAACATGAGCATCAGTGAGAGCCCATGGCCTGACTGTGCTTGGATGGACCCAGRGGACTGATGGATCTTTATTGTAATTGCTACCTGTGCCAGTCTGAGGACAGCTGGAGACGGGCTACCCATTATCAGACACAAATGTGGGTGTTTCAGGAAAATCATAGAGTTCAGAGCTGGCGGGCTGGGGGCTTGTCATTCGTAATTGCAAGAAGAGAAGACAAAGTCTGCTGGCTGAAAAATCTCAATATAGAAATGCTGAAAGAAGTATTCCAGGTCACTCAGGCTTTAAATACATGCACCACAGTCCTGTGATTGCTGGTGTGCCTCATCAGCGGGGAGTGCGCTGGGGAGATGCTGCCTAGCTGTGGGCACTGGGAGAACTGGACCACGGAGCACCAGAGCCGTGGGCCCTGAGGGACCGCTCAGCAGCTGAAAAGCTGCTGCCATGGAGTATATCAGAGATGCCTCTCTGTGGCAGGACTGCTCCTGTGGCTCCCTGGCCGTGTCCCAGTTCTGCGCATGGCTTGGCTGGTGTCAGCTCTGCCTCCCCAAGCAGGGCTGCCCCGTGCTGGGCTCCCCAGCCAGCTGGTGATGGTATCGCAGGCAAACCCCCTTTCCTTCCTTCTCAGCTCTTGTTTTCTTTTCTTTTTTTTTTCCTCTTTCTTCAAAGAAAACAATACTTGATGGCAAGGGAAGCTGTCCGGCTCCAGACTGGCTTCCTTCCGGAGCGTAACCTGCTCCCAAGTTTTCGTTGGGGCTTGTTTTTCTGAGGTGCTTTGCGGGATGAGAGCAGATCAGGACAACAAGCATAGAAACCTCATAGAAATTTAACTCTTTTTTTGTTTATTTGTTTTCTGTTTGGAGTTTAGATTTCAGACTCAGTTTGACTTAACCTGAATATTTCTTCTGAAACCCTGGGGAACAGARAGTCTCCCTATGCCCTGCTCAGCGATGCGGGTGCTTGTCCCTGGGGGACTTCTCCCTCCAAAAGCGGGGCCAGAAGCAGGCCCAGAAGTTCAGAGGGGCTCAGCTCCAAGCTGAAGCTTTCTCCAGCAAAATGAAGGCCCTGACACATGCTGTGCTTGCCCTTGGAGCTATTGCTCCCTCGCTGAGCATCCTCTACCCCAGTGCTCCCTGGCTTTCTGCCCTGCGCCAGTGGTGTCCCAGCGGCTCTGCGTGCCACCTCCCAAGGCTCAGACCAAGCCTGTTCTCCACCGCCAGCTAAGCCAATCGTGTCYTTGTTTTGCAGGTGAGACACAGGACCCAGGGCCATGCCCGAGTGGAGTGAGAGGGAGCTGCTGACTCGCGCTGCTGTCCGAGACGCCCCACAACTGCCGTGCCTGTCCCGTGCTGCAGCCTTGGCCTGGCCATGGAGAGCGCAGGTCCGTGACACCTCATGTGGAGGGGCAGGAGAGCTGCCGCTGGGGCTGGCAGGGGGCTGGGCAGCCGGGGYGCTGTGGTGATACCCACCTGAATGATTCACCCACCTCGATTTCCCCACTTGCGAAATACATAGTTATTGAGGGAAGGATAATTGTCTTTGGGCAGAGTAATATCGTGCAACGTGTGCCATAACTGCACAAGGTATTGGAAGACCCTGCTTGATAGATGGGAAATGAGACATGGAATGACTGAGGAACGGCCTGGAGATTTCCCRTAGAATGGGCACTTTGAAAATGCTAGGTTTGGAAAACATTCACATCTGAATTTTAAAACAGGTTCATGTTTTATTGTATGTTTTTTCCCATCTGTGCTTTGTTTTTATGCTGTTTCACAATGTGTTGTCAGTCTTTCTGCACCTCTAGGTCAGGATATAAACACTGAAGCATTTTATTTCATTTTTAAGTCACTAATGGCTGTTGCTAGTAGGTTGAGATTTGTTTTTAGATCAAAGGGTCTCTTGTTTATACTGGAACAAATGCTTTGACATTCTGCTCCCCATGAAGAAACCTCAAGATACCATGACTGCAGTCTCTTTGATTTAGAAAAAGGGGACATAATATTTATATCAGTGCTAAGAAAAAAACTTTCCATAGTAATTGAAAATATACACAGATAGAAAGAATAGGATATTTCAAGTAGTCCATTATGATGTGTAATTCTTTAGTGTAAAAATAGTAAACATAATAGTAAAATTCAGGAGCCTTATAAAATCACATAAGAGAAAATAACAGAAGAGAAAATACAAATTTCCAAAGCAAAATTCTGATGCTTCCCCGGATAACACTTCAAAATGAGAAAAATTCCTTGGACACTTTTGCTCTGTAATTTCTACCTGTGGGGGTGCAATGGCATGAACTATGGCAGCAGGGGTGGGGTTTTCCCCACATGCACACTTAACTTCAGCAGCACATTCTGACCATTTTGAACCTGAGTACGTGCTTGTTTTCTAACACAGTCTTGACTGAAGTCATGGGAGTAAATACTCCTTTGCAGAAGAAGCTTGAATTGAATGAATCCTCTRCACAAGCATCCCTAATGGGACGCATTTCCTTGGGGGCCAGTAAATAGGAGTACTGTGTTGGTTTTTGGGGTGACCCAGTACCCAGGACATCCCCAATACCTTCAGGTTTGCATTTCCGCACCTTGTTTTAAGCAGGTCTTGTGTCTGCTGCCCACGTGCCCTGGTCCCCCTCTCCTTGGACTCTGGATACTGCAGTCTTGGGCTTGGGGGGAGCAAGTGAGAGGCTTTGAGAGGCTCTTCATGAGTCTGGACATGCTGCTTGCCCTGGGAGCTGAGGACGAGAAGGTGGCAAGGATGCTGTGAGGGGAAGACTGCTCCTGCCTCACTGCAGTTCACCTGCTGTGCATCACTGGTGGGAATGGTGGCAACTTTGGGGTGCCACATTGACTCCCCTGTGTGCCAGCTGTGGGCAGGGCAGGAAGGAGGCAGGGGGAAACAGGCAAATTCAAGAGCAAAGCTAGGCAGGGAATGTGGTAATTTCAGCAATCCCAAAGGCAACCCCACATGCATGAGACAGCTCACACCTGGCAGTATGTGTTTTGAGCTCCCTTAGGAACTGGGCAAATAGCTCCTTGCTTGCATCCTTGCCACATGGGCAAGACTTGCTTAGTCACTGCTGACAGCAGTTCAGATGCCATCAGTGAACACAGATGCACAAAACTGCACCAGGAAAGGACACTGGGATGCAGTTATCACAAATACCTGAGATCCGTCCTCAGATCAAGCCACGTTCTGACTGCTCCAGACTATAACCTCCTGCAGATGGAGAACATCACTTAATAATCCTGAACTTTGTATAGTGCTTTTCTCATTACAAGGGAGGAAGAATCATTTTGCAGATGGGGAAAGAGAAGCCCAGTGTAAGGAGGGAAACAAAGACAGGCCATGGTGGAGCAAAGGGACCCTGCATCGTTCCTGGCCCATACCCCACATGCCTTCAGGGCTGACTTTTATTTTACATCTGCAGTGTCTCAGAGCACGTGGCCAGCCAGCTGACGTGCTAGCTCGCTTGTGATCATGAGTGCTCACCCTACATACAAGTCATACCCCGAATAGAGTCTGAGGTTGTCAGACCGTTATTTTTGTCCGAGGTCAGGATGTAGTTTGGTTTTGATGCTGTAGAGTACAAGAAGTATGCATGGTGGTTACCAGACAATGTTTCTCACAAGAGCACCGGCCTCAGGTCCCTGCGTCAGGGAGCGGAAGGTGCTCGGCAAGCCGAGGCCCCAAGGTGTGGGGCCGTGCCACAGGCGTGAGGAGCTGACGGGTGGGTGGTTTCATGCTGGGGAGAAGCTGTGAGGGTGGAAGGGAGGCAGTGAAATGCCCARGAAGACTGGCTCTGTGTGGGTTTCCCACAAGGGGGTGAACTGTAGGCACAGACCTCATCGTAAGCGTGCTCCTCATGATGGGTGCCTGTGAGAAAGTTGCCTCCCCTCCCCAGGCGGCTCCCAGCCAGGCCAAATCCACACGGTGTTCTGTGGTGTGTGGCCAAAACACAGAAGTGTTTCTGGTCTTTCATAGTGCCAAATTGCACTTTCTTTTCAATAGCTTCTTTTTTTAACGTGTAATTTTTTACTGAACAAAGGAAGAGAGGGAGTCTGCAGTCTTACCTTCATGAAAAGTTCTCTGCAGAGTTTCTCCACTGTCACGTCCCTACAAGACTGTKTTGCTCTTCAGTATTGCTGTATGGGCCACCAGTTCATGGGAGGCCATTCAGCCTCCAGCCCCGGTGGCCCTGGGGAATGCTCTGACTTGTTTTCCTCAAGTGTCTCTCAGGTTTGAGAAGCAGGGAGGGAGCAGGGCCGGGAGTCACTGCACTCACCACACACCCAAACCTGTTGCCAAATCCACCCTGGGTCCCATCCGCGTGCAGGCCGGCGGGCACATCTCTGGGAGCAGGTCTCCAAGAGGTGCAGGCACAGAGCTGGCTCCGCTGCTCACGTCCCCTTCGTCTCCCCAGAGGTGGAGTCGGACATCCTGCGTCGTGTGCGTACCCTGCTGCGAGAGCTGGACGGACACCACCCAGCCTTCCAGTGTGACCGAGGTAAGGCGAACGGCCTGGCACAGCTCCCACGGGGGCCCCAGAAGGGCTCAGCACCAGCCATCACCCTCGCTACCTCCCTGGGTGTTGCTTTGCCCCAGACCCTGCACTGTTCCTCCTCTCTCAGGTGGCACCAAGGCCAGGGGACACAGGGTGGCTCCACCTTCCTCACAGCTGCTCTRAAGTCTCCAGTCTGCTCCCAGAGGTGCTAAATCTCTGGCAAACTCCTGGTGTCTGTCACGCACTAACCTCAGCAGCTTTCATCCCTCCTCCGCATGGCTCTGTTACATCTCCTTCGCCCTTAACTCACCCAGAGCGGCCCAGTGTTGAGGTGGAACATTAAATGATAGAGTTTGGCTCTGTTCCCAGCTCTGACACTGACTCTCTGCACAGCCCTGTCCAACTCAGTACCTCTGTGCTTCAGTTTCCCCATATCTCCCCGTGGGCGTATCACTTTGCAATGCACTGCTAGGCTCCTTGATAGAGTCATTTGAAATCTGTGTGTTTCTGTTAAAGCTGACCCAGCAACTGGACTGTTACAGCCTTAGGAAACATAATTGATTTTGAAAAATTGATTTTACTTGGAGCACATGGAATATTTTACAGTTAATTAAATTTGATTTTGCCTTGAACGAACCTTGACATCCGTAGAAGTGAGAAGCTTCATGGTCCTTGCTCTGAGTGTGAGTTATTGGCAGCCAGAGTTCAGGTGCTGTGTGCTGGGACTGGCAGGAACCCAGATTCCCCGGGGCAGGCTGTGAAACCAGGCAGTAATAAACAGCAGCAGAGGGAACAGAGGCTGAAAGGAAACTTAAGATGTTTTCTAGTCCATTGCCCTGTCTTGCTTTTTTCTAGTCGCTCACTCCCAGGATTTCAAGAGCATTTGTGTGCTCACAGCCTGGCTCTATATTATCATCTCTACATGGAAAAGTGGGACTTGAAAACACTGATGATTTTGCTCACAGCAGAGAGTGAGTAAGAGGGAGAGCTTAGCTCAGGAATCCTGCCTCAGTCAAGCCCTAACCAGGGCCAGATGACAACCTGAGATGCACTGGTAGTAGCTGTAATCTGGGGAGTTGCTCCATATTAACACTAGCCTGATGGAAGTATGGGCAAGCCCTGTAGTTCCATACTTAGCTATTTCCAGCTCCTGGAAGAGAGAGGGCGTTGCAAATTACCTGTTATGCTTTCCCAAAAGTCCCATGGTGTTTCAGGTACGATACATTAATACTGCATTCAGAATCACGGCACTGGTTTAGCTCTGATAGTGATGCCAGTACAGCATCCCAATGGCTGTTTTATGGAGCAAGAGTACTGCATAGTGCCCAGGTCTCCTGATTCCTCTATCAAACCCTGCTTCTGACCCATCAGTTCCCTGCTTGGCAACCTGACCTCTCTTGGTTTTCACTTCTCAGGGATGCTGCGATGGACCTTGCATAAGAAGATTGATCAGAATCCCAATAACAGCTCCATCCTGGTTGGGATCCTGGTGAAAGAGCTGGAAAGGGTGAGTGCTGCCTTCTCCTGACTGCCACAGCTGGCCCCTCCGCAATGTGTGCCCTCGGTGCTGCTGTAGTGCCTGGGGGGAGCAGAGCATCAGGAACTCGTCTGTACCAGCAAGGTTCTGCCTGACTCTCTCTTGGGGCATCCCCATCTCTCCCTATGAGCCCCAAAAGTCAGTGCCTCTGGGAAGATCTTGGCTAATGTGTTTCTGGGGAACTGAGGCCCAGCTGGGGACCATGGCTCATAGCAAAGAGTGGAAAAACTCTGTGGGACACCAGGGTAGGGCTATAGCCTGGCCCATTGCCATGGGAAACAGGCTTTGCCTCAAATGATGGAAATTTCTCCTTTATGTCACTTACTCCTCCCAGAATAGTTTCCTTTCATTGATTTGTCACTTTCTGAACTAGAGCATCCTCCACATCTTGGGGTGACCAGTTTAATGGTCTATTATGGTTTAATTAGATGTCATGTGCAGAGGTAGCACCTTTTGTTTCTTATGAGTCTGCCTGATAATTTCTTTTGGAGCTTTCTCATTCTGATGTTAGGAGGAACAGCTAATGATCCTCCTCTACTTTCTCCTCTCCATGTGTGGGGGGGGCACATCCCCTCCCTTTCCCAGAGGAAGAGCCCCTGTTAGTCATCCTTTGGGCAGAAACCTTCCCATACCATTTTCTCTGTATCTTTGCTGTTTCTACTTTGGAGCTGAAGGGATGGAGCTGCACACATACACACTGTGGATGAACAGGGCACAGTGGCATTCCCTGCTTTGTCCCCTACTCCTTTTGTGACAGTTTCTAACATTTGCTTTGCTTTTTTCAATCCATTAAATTTCAATATCCAAGAGCTCAGAGCCCATTACCGCCCATGCAAAGCCAGGGCTGTTTTCCTTTATGTGCCTTGTTTGGCATTTCTCAGCTTGCACGTCTCCCACCAGTGGATGCTGAGTGCTGGGAGAGCTTTCTACAACGTGTGCTGTTGTTGTTCCTGGTTACTGCCCCAAGTAACTCAGCACACTCTGCAGATGCTGTCACCTCGCTCTGTCCACGCTGCTGTGTCACACACTTGAGCCATGTCAGCCCAGCACAGATCCCCATGCAGACATCAATGTGCTGGGAAAATTTAGCAGTTATTTCTAATCTTCATTTCTCACCTTTTAAGTAAGTGAGTCCATTTGCAGGCTGTTCCTCTCACGCTATTGTAATTTAGCTTCCATCAAAGCCTTGGGGAAGGATATTTATCAAGCAGCTTTTCTAAATCCAAATAGACAGGAACACCCACATTATCCATGGCTATGGATGCAGAGACTCCTCCAATGTGGTTGAGGTCTGCTTTCCTCTACAAAAGCCATGTCAGTTCCTCCCCATTATAACTATTATTGCTCTTCTGCTCTTATTTTTGTTTGCCCAGGAGGTATGTCAGGCCTCCTGGTCTATAATTCCCTTCATCTCCCTGAAGCTCTTCTTAGAAATTAGTGTCACATTTTTTTTTATTCCTCTGGCAGTGTGGCAGCCCTGAGCAGTCAGTACCAACCACAGATAATAATTCAGCAATTTCATGCTTGAGTTCCTCCAGGGCTTTGGGCAAGTATCAGCTGGTCTCAGCAATTCAGTATTATTCATTTTATTGACCATTTCTAAAGCTTTGTTGTCTTCAGTTCAATTTAAATCAGAGCCATCAGCACATCATCCCTGAAAAAAGATGCTGGAGCAAAGCTCCCTAAGCACTAGGGCATCAATGTGAGGATCTCTGTCAGCCGCTTGGCCATCCTTGGCTTGTCGAGTCTTCTCACGTCTCGCCAGCTCTGCACAMTTTCTGTGCTTCACATGGCCCAGGAGCCAAGCCACTGCCTCAGCGCACCAGAGATGATGCTTGCCGAAAGCGGGGCCAGATTCACAGCACATCCCTCCCTGCCACTGGGATGCTAGATTTGTCACTGTAGGGTCCAGGGTTTGGTGTGGTTTATGCTGTAGGGATCAGGGCTGGCCAAGCTCAGATCCTGCCCGGGCTCCCCTGGCAGCAGGGCCTTCTGCTCTGCATCACAGCTCCAGCTACCCGCTGCTGCGGCTCTGCGATGGGCTGTATGTGGGAAGCAATAAGCCCTGGCTCCTCATAATTTGCTGGCATACTAGTGTTCAGCACAAACCCATCTATTTGATGGGAATAATCTAGCTGAAAGGTTTCCAGACTAGCTCCAAACACCTCTCAGCCTTATGGACCTCTGCGCTTTCTCAATGCTTTCGTTCACATGAGAGAAAGCTCAGTTTCTGCTCCCAGTTCCCCTGGCCTGTGTGCACAGGGATGTTTTACAGCACAGCCATCTCTGCTGCCTCTTGTGTGGGTTGCTCTCATCCCAGCACCTGTAGCCACGTTCTCAGCCCAGCCTCTGGATCAGCGCTCTCTTGGGAAGCAGTCGCAGATGCCCCTCTGCCATTCACTGTGCTGAGCCTGCCCTGGTACAAACCTGCACCTGCACCAAGCAAGGACAATATGGCATRGCCCGTTCCCCCAAACGCCACTCTGCTAGGAGTGGAAATGTGGTCCAACAGAGTTACAGGAGGGCAGAAGAACACTGGCCAGTATAAGGCACTTTCATGCTGTTGTAAGTCCATTTCCATTAGGGCCAGACCTAGATAGGACATTATTTAAAAGGGAAATAAAAGGAGTGCTTGCCCCAGAGGTGATTGCCTTGAGTTATCCCATGAGGTCTCTTCCTATGCTGTGAGGTTTCCCAACAGAAGAGTGTGCTCCCTTGGAGGCCTGACCAGCGCAGCCTGCCTGGGTGAAGGCATGCTCCTTTAGCTGCAATGAGAGGGACTGATGTTTCCTGGCTAATGCCATCCTGGTTGCTCCCTGCTGATAAAGCTGCTCCTGTGGGTGTGCTGTCAGCTCTGTGACATTCATCCACCTCCTTGGTTTCAATACTCTCTTCCCACCTCTTCTGTCTTCCTCCTTTGCCCTCTGCAGTGCCCTTGGCCAGGCTCTTTGGGAGCACAGGACCTGGGCAGACACCTCTCCCTGTCCAGCACCCTAGCTCCCAATCCGTCTCTGGTCGCTCAGGCGAGACTCCTGGGCTTCTCATCCTGGTGAGGGGAGAAGGACCAAACACAGCCCTTGTTGCACACCCCAGTGATGAGATGACATCAACCACCCTGAAATCAGTGTCACCAGCATCACTGTGGGCAGGCAATACCCCCTCTCTCAAAATGAGCATCCATGAAGCATGGGGTGGAATACCTTTCCCAGGTTTATCCAGGGGCATTCTTGTTTTTGGAGATGTAGTAACAACCAGACCAGGTTGCAGAGAAGGGCTGAGGCTGTATTGGGTCTAGCATCCAGCGGGCTTCCCATGGCCCAGGATGGGGAACCGATAGCATCTCTCTCCTCCCTGTCCGCTCTAGTTGCTCACACACCAAATGCAAAACAGGCTTTTTCCAGAGGATTTCCAGCCAGTAGTTTTATATTTCCACAAGAATTTTTCCAATGGAAGGAGCTCTCTAATGAGCTCAGTTAGAAACTTTTGCTGTTTCTGTCCCACCACAGGTGTTCTCTATGCACTGTACAGCTCTTGGTGTGGCAAATGACACTTCTGCACCGGGCTCCTGAAGCCCTCATGCCCCTACAGCAGGCTCTAGCACTGCAGTACAGCTATGGCCACAGCAGTGTGGCCTGTCCCACCTGCATCCCTCCCCAGGGCTCAGCTCATGCAAATGGCCCAGGAGGCAAGACCTGTCTGCTTCGGGACCTGCCCCAGGAATGTCTTTCCCACTCTGATGGTCCATGGAGGGATCATACCTTCAGCCCCAGCCTGCAGTCATGTTTCCCAAAGTGCTTTGGCCTAGCTGGGCTTGGGCCTCATCTGTCCCCTCACTGCTCTCTGAGATCAGCTCAGCCACCTCCTTCTCCTTGCCATGTGGGGATGGGCACTGTGTCCCTCTCGCATGTCACTATCTGTGAATTGTGGCAAGATGGGTGGTGGAGGAAGCACAGCCTGTTCTTGTTCTGGAAATCTCAGCTCTTCCCAAAAGATGCCCTTGATCCTGAGGCCAGGAGCATCATCCCCATGCCATGCTGAAGGCCCGCATTACCCCATTTGCCTGAACCACTGAGGAGCCAGAGGATGGCACATCCCATGGGGCCTGTGGTGGCTCCCCTCTTAGTCTGATTTCCACTGCTTAAGACGCTGCTCAGACATCTCACCACCTTGTCAGTTGCTGGCTGGCCAGGGCAAGCACTGATTGTCTTTTTCGATCTTGCAGGCTGAAAGAAGTGACTACAGACATTACATCATCCCCTTGCTGCATACACTGATGTATGCATTGATAAAGGTAACCTACCATGGGGTTTTGTTGGGACAAAATCCAGGGGAATCAGAAGCCACAGGGTGGACCATCTGAAGTCACTCGGCAGCCCTTGCTGGTCCTAAGTGTTTTGCTGTGCCATACTTATTCCTGTGCTGAAACATCCCAGTACGTGCCCAGCAAAGCTCTGGAACTAGCACAGATAGATAGATTCAACCACGCACTTCCCAGTGTGATGTATGAAAACTTGGCTGAGACATTGGCACCTGTTAYGTGTATGGGAGTGATGAGTTCTTCCAAATGACCCCCTTTTCGGGCAATATTTTGGTACCCAATGGTGCAAGGAGCCACATTGCTGAAAAAGCCTGTTTGCCCAAGCACTTTTCCAAACGTGGCCAAAAGGTGTACCTGCAGCCCTTCAGTGTCTATTGCTGGAGGTCTCCAGAACCATCTTAAGCTCTGGTTCTATTTTATATATTGTATTTAAACCCAGACTGAATTGGGTGTAGCTCTGTGTCCTCCTGCCCCAGGGCACCCCATGCAGACGTTTCTTCTGAGGATAGAGCATCGTTTGGGATCGTTATCCATAGCATCTCTTTAATGGATTCTTTTTCTCTCCAGGCTCCCTGCATCTCTGAAGATCTTTGCAGCAGAGTGTATGATTTCTGTAAGAAGCTGCTCACCCTGCCCAAACCTTTCTGTACCATTGGTTTGGACTATGCTGTCAGGCTGAAAATGGAAAGGACAGCCCCAGGTATGTGGGCTTTCCCTCTCTGTCCATGTGTGGCACAGTGAAATGCTTGGGACCTCGAGGTAACAGCAGCGTGGGTTTCTGTGCCTGTGCTGGTCTTTGCCTAACACAGTGAGACATGGCAGAGCAGAGGTGCAGGCAGGGATTTCCGCACAAGGCTGGCCAAACTCATGAGGGACCTTTGAAACTGTTTGGATGTGAAGCCTAGGTTGTCCCCTCCTGATTTCAGGCTGCCAACCGCTGTGCCTTAGCTACTAGCAGAAAACCTTGGTATCCTCCTGCTGTCAGTGGAGATACCATAAGAGTCAGATCCATCTAAGGGCTGCCTGAGCTGTCATCTGTATAGGTGAAAGTCCAGGTGGTTATACACCCTCCACCAGCTATATAGGAAACCAAGGGTGCTGATGTGCCCAGCTGGGGCACCCCAGTAAATTCTGGGGGATGAATTGTGGCCCAATGAAGTCTGAAAACCAACATGCTACACCCCCACCATTTTTCAGAGATCTCAGTTTTGTAACGTGAATGTTGTATCTAAAAATGAGTTGCCTCCTGTCCAGCATGGGCTCTCCCACCACTACCTATTTATTATAATCAAGTTTTAAGGCTAAAATACCGCTAGTGTCTGCAGAGAACAGATCCTTTTAGAAACAAAGCCAGGGAACAATTCTGTTTTCCATTTTCTCTACATTGCTCAATAAAGTTCCTCTTACTGAAGTCTCCTTTAATAAGAATGTCTAAAAGCAATCCTTGAAAACAGTCAGACACCTTGTGAGGTGGAGATAAAATACAAGGAGCCTGGTGGGAAATCAGAGAGAAAGTGTGGTTATCAGGAGTCCTAGTCCAACACTATCACCACAACTACTTCGCTGGCAGCATTTTGTCTGGAGCCCCAAGGTCCACCTTCACCTCACCTGACTTYAGCTAAATCAATGATTCAATATGGAGAGATGGGCATCTCCAGCAGAGATTCATTCCACCTAAGCTAAGAGCTTCTCTTTGGGAGCACCATGGGGTTTAATAAAATGATTACACACTGTAGTTAGGTACTTGAGCAAAATGGGCTGGATGTGGGCCCTCGCGTCTCGGTTACCCCAGTGCCATGTGCAGGGAAAGCACACCCCTCCTGATTCGGAAGGGCTTTGTGCTCTTAGTATCCATGCAAACAGTGCCCCCAGAGGTTTCCCCAGTGTAGAATCAGGTGGAGAAGTCAGGGACTTGGGCTCTTCCTCCTGCTTCTGACTCCACCCACAAACTCATAATTCACTGAACAAARGAAGGGAAACACAGGAAATCATCCTTGAATAGAAGGTTTTTTCTTCTTATTTAGCATGGTCTATCTTTGTCCTTGACTATATTTAGCCTTGGGTCTGATTCTTGGCTCTCTTACATAATCTCTCCAGCAACATATTTTCACCTATTTGACAGACCTACTGTCAAACTCCAAAGTGCTACTGGGAACATCACCAAGCTGCTCTCCTGAGTTGTGTTATTATTTCTCATGCTCTGATATCTGCACGTTTTATCTTCTTGTGTTTGTTAGGTATGTTGTACCAAAGAATGGTGATTTCCGAACAAAGTCTTAAAAGTGACCCGTACCCTTATCAGGAAAAGTGAGTCCTTGAACATGTTGTTACTTTTATTTCTGTTACAGCATTTTAATCTTGCAGTAAAATTTGTCCTGTTCCTGAACTCTGAATTTATATTGGATAGAATAGACAATTTTGACATAAACTACATGGCAGCATGTGGTATTGGGGGACAGAATTTGGTGGTATCCACTGCCTCCCTAAAATAAGCTTTGTGTTGGGAAAAGCATGCTCTTCCCATGTGCCCCAGTTGATTTGCATGGTTCTGGGAAGTGGATAGCTTTTCTGGGAGAGACAGGCCAGAGAAAGGGAATATCTGCAATAGCCCCTTTTTAGGGATATTGGAGATGTGAGCTTCTCACTCCCACCAAACGTCAGTAATTGGGAGTCCACATTTCATCTCTTTCTCCCCATCCACCTGCCCTATGCAGGGTTTTCATCTTTGCAGATCCGGAGCTGCTCTCCGAAGCCATCTGCAATGCGCTAGTCACCGACACCGAGGCTGCTCAGGTTTCCCAGAGTCCCCGGGCGTGCATGTCTTACGTGATCATCCATGCCATGCTGGCAGGCCTGGGTGAGGGCTGTGACATCAGTGGCTTAAAGAGGAGCCTGCAGGTAATCAGCAGCATTTCTGCAGTGATGCGCGTGGGTTTCTAACAGGCCCCTCTCTTGTTGGGCACCCTGGAGTGGGGAACAGTTTTGCAGCAAGTGGGGAACTGGCCTGGCCCCTGGTTGCTGGTCACCATCCCCAGTAGCCCCAGTGTGGCTTGCAGGGCTGGGCTATGAGCAGGGCTGGTGTTAAACCAAATAAATCCTTCAAAAATAAAAGGGTTGCTGCAGCAAGGGGGTAGGAGCAAGAAACAGAGGCATGGGAATCTTTTTTGTACTCTCTTATCAGACTGCTGCAGATGTCACTTGTACTCAGCAGCCCATGGGGATTGCCAGCGCCTGATGGGAGGGATGGTTGGGGGTAGCTGGGGATGAGATGTTTCGCACTGGACATGCAAAAGTTGTCTGCCATAGCTGGCTGGAAAGCAAGATTGTCATTATCAGGGGGCAGGGGGATTTTCTGTTTTTTTTTTTTTTAATCTAACTTTGGCCACATTTCCTAGGCAGTTTTGCCCAGCGTAAAGGCAAAAGATGGAAATATGTTTGGTTCTCCCAAACTGCTTTTCTTGATGTGGGGGAAGGGGCAATGTTAGGCTGTTCAATATTCGGTTTGAATCTTCAGTGTTGCACAGCAAAGCTGGGCTCTGTGGCTGAAATATATGCTCCTCTGTGAGCCTTGTTTTGGCATGAAGAGCTGCTGGTCATTTCAAAAATATCTCAGCAGAAAAGATTCAATGAGTTTTCTCCAAAATATCCCTCAGGGAGCTGTAGGGCCCTGGCAGCACAAATGAGTGGTTCAGACAATTTTGCAGGGGCTCTCAGCAGTTTCTGCCCCAAGGACACGTTTGTGCCCTTGGTGTCTGCTCTTCCCATCTCATGGGAGTCTCTCAAGCTCCCGCCTCTGTGGCAGTGCCCATCAGCTGTGAACCTGGTGGAGAAAAAGCCTTTGAGGGGCCAGTACAGCCAGCCTCTCTCCTCCTTCAGCCTGCCATGGCCAGCCCGGGGTCAGGAGGACACTTTTGTCTTCTGCTGCAAGATGGTGATTTTTGCAAGGTTCATTCACCCTCTTCCCACATCCTGTGTCTTCCCACATCCTTGTCCATTGAGTGTCTTCTCTTTTCATACCTCTGGGTGTTAATAGTGGCTCTATGTGACAGGATATGCCCGCGAGCGATGTAGAGCACTGGTTCCGGCAAGTGGTGGTGGCAGTCGAATGTACAGGAAACGAGGTGAATGCAGACCGCAGCCAGCACATGGCGAGGCTGGAGGAGATTTACCGTGCTGTTCTTGGCTCCGTGCCAGCAGGTAAGTGTTGGGCTGGCTGCACACAGTGGGATTAAGGGAGTCCCATGGGGTGGCTCGAGTGGAGCTGGCAGACCCCTTCCTTGCTGTGGTGTCCTCCCCTTTGCCTTCCTCCAGCCGTCCATCCCTGCCTCCACCTTAGCTGCATTCATCAGCGGGCTCGAGGCTTGGTCCTTGCACCCTGGCTCCTTGAAGCAACCCAACCTCCCAGCAGCTCTGCTCTGGGATGGCAAACTGCATGTGGTGCTGGAAGGCAGATTTGTCACCCAAGGAAACAGACTGTGGCAATCCCTGCTGCTAATTCAGCTGCCCTGAAGCCCAGAGACGTGTCCACCACTTGCAAAAGGTGCCGTAGGAAGTCTTTGTCAACCAGGAAGGTGGTACACACTCTCCAGTGCTCTGCTGGTGTAAGATGTGTCCTGGCAGGATCTAGATTGGGAAAATGCTGTGCACTGCTCCTTGTACCAATGCAGTGGACTCTGGTTTCTGCCACCTCCTTCCACTCCCAGCAGCTCTCTGTTCTGGCGTGGTGTCATTGTGGATACACGTTATAACTAACATCGCCACCTGCCACAGCTCCTTGCACAAACTGGGGTAGACCAGAGTAAAAATGGGGTCATGTTTCCCTCTTTCCTGGCTGCTCTCGGTGTAAGGCCCCTGTACTCCCTTGCACTGGCCTGGTGCTTGTGAGCTGGTCCGTGATTACCTGAACTCACTGAAAGAGCTGGCAACCATCCTGCTGCCAGATACCAGGAGGAGCAGCCAGCAGTGAAGGAAGAGGAGTGRTACCTTCTCCTTTTTGTGGCAGTGAGCTGTTAAATTGTCTCACTGCTTCTCAAGGAGCCATAATGGGTGTAAAATAGCCCACAATGGTGGGGTCCTGCCATGTGGGTTGGAGGTCGGTACTAGAATCAGTTTTATTTATTCTGCAATCCCTCTGCTGTCTGCAGTGGAGAAAGGTGCTTCAATGCCCTGTGCCTCAGTTTCCCCATCTTCATTTCTCCCTTCCCCAAATGGTGTAGGTACACCCTTACAGCACAATTTGTGAATAATGGCTGGAAACTCTAGATGAGAGCTGAAGACTGTGATTACACCCTCAGGATCTGGTCAGAAGGCAATCAAGATGGGAGAGCCCTGGAGGCTCASTGTGGGTTATTTCAGCCAGCATCCGACACAAAGTACCAAGGGGGTTCATGCACCTGGGTGGGAAAACTGGCTTCTCCCATGTTTGAACAAGCCTCCTTGCTTCCCCTAGGTGACACTCCCTTAGGAGAGCTCCAGGGTATCCCTCTGCCCAACCCCAACATCAGCTTTCACCTCTGGACAGAAGACGACCAGCTCTGTGAGTGCCCTTGTCGGGGACTACGGTAAACTTGGACCATGCCCAAGGCTGGAAAACCTGTGCAAAACGTGTAACTTAGCCCCAATTCTTTGGACATGAGTTTCATATCTGCTGGCTGGGAGCCAAGCTCCTGGGCATTGGGTGCTGACTGCACCTGGCTTCCCTGTCGTGGGGCATCAGGGCCAGACCAGGGCAGTATGAAGGGAGAGGGGCAAAGGAGAAGAGCTGAGGACCCTATGTGAGAGGCAGCAAGAGGACATGYCCAAGGTACCTGTTTCGAGTGATATTGAGCTATCTTTGTGTTGGAATAGGAAATAGAACTGAAAGACTGACTCCTCTCAGAGTTGATGGTGGAGGTGTTGGCCCTCTGACTGAATAAGAATAGGGAAACTGAGGCAGAATTAGAGCTCAGCATGTGTTCGGCTTTATTTCCCTTCTGAGGGCTCCCAGTTGGACACATTAAAGTGAGGCATGAAGGCAAGGGGCTGGTGGCTGAGCCAGTGGGAGAGAGATGGTCACAGGGCAGAGCTGTCTGGCTGCCTGCCAGCAATGCTAAACCAGGATCCTGAAGCCATAAAATTGGCACATCCATCTTGCTGAGGTGTGTGAAGAAGGTGCTTGGGTCTGGGGGTGCGGAGGAAGGGCTGCCCTGCGCCAGGCCCTGGGCAGCACTTGGTGACTCCCGTACACTGCCTTTGACCACCCCTGGGCTTTCTTCTTCCCCAGGGAAGGAATTGGTGCTGTTCATCCGCCCGCTGTCACAGAGCTGCGAGCCGGACCTGCTGAGCCAGGACCTGGACAACTTTGAAATCCAGGACATCATTTCGGACTGTGAGTGCTGCAAGCAGACCCGCTTCTCCGTGCTCTCCACTGACAGTGGCATCGAGCGGGACCTACCCGCAGCGGCTGAGGAGTCCATAGCGCCTTGCAGAGCTGAGACAGAGCAATCCCGGCTCCAAAGGAAGGGTGGCATTAAGAAAAAGGCGTCCCCGTTGGAGAGCGTGGCCTTCCTGCAGGCTGGCTGCAACAGTCCTGGGGCAAAGCAGGTGATGAAGCCGCAGAGGAGGTCAGGCATCACCCCAGAGCCTGTGGCCCTGCTGCAGAGACAACACACKGCCCGCATCGTGCTGCTAGGGGATGACAGGATCCTGGGGCGCTTGGCCCAAGCATACCACTCATTGAGGTAACTGGTCACCACCCTCTGTTCGGCTCTTTGGGCTGGGGATAGGGAAGACAAAGAGGGTGCTTTGCTGTTCAGCCTGTAGAAGCAGCCAGGACAGGAGGGGATGTGGTTGGGCTCTAGCATTATCTGGGACAGGATGGGACCCAGGTGTTCTGTGCTCGAAGATGTCAGTCTTCGCCGGCTGCACGGCGCTGTTTAGCCTCATTAGCCCAATTGCTGAACACAGGGAATCTTTCCCTTCTGTCTGTGAAACAAGTTAAAGGAACAATAAAACCAGGCAAGTTTCTGATAAAAAACTGAAATTTTCCAGTGCAGAAGGGAAAAATCCTAAAGAAAAACTGTTTCCTAGCCAGCTATGCCCAAGCGGGTGATCCAGGCCACAGAAAGCACTGTGCAGTGGGTCTGAGTCACAATGCAGGCAGCAGCTTAGGGACCAGAACTGGGTGAGGAGGGGACAGCTGGTGCCATCCTAGAGCTCATCCGTGGGACTCCCGTCACCCCGCTCATCTCCTCTTGCTGGATTTCCTCACTCTGAGAACCTGAGGACATTACTACTATCCTGTTGCACTGGGCAAAGGAGGCATGTAAGAAGTGTAGATGCATGCAGTTCATACCCTTTTTGCAGAGCAGCTGTGGTCTCCCAGCACTGCCCAGCCTTGGCCAGGAGCCATTTTCCTCTACCTTCACCTTTAGACATAGTTATGTTATTTTTCCATTTCAAGGAAACGAGAAACACGACGAGTTTTCCTGACTCCAAGGCTGAACCTGCAGTTCTACCACATCCCGGTTGTGACAGGGCAACCAAATACATTGGCTGTTGCGGTGAGTTTGGGCCCAGTGGCTCAGGGCCTTGTTGCTGGCTGCTAGCGTCTGACTGTTTTTTGGAGGAGGAGCATGAGGTTTTACAGGAATTCACATCCATTTAATGCCTAGTTCCTAGAATAAGGAGAATGGGAGCCAGGCCAGGGCTGCTGGGCTGGGTTTGCAGGCTGGCTTTGGGAATCCATCAGCCCCAGAGATGTTCAGGTTGTCCCAGCCACTCTTGAGGGGGATAACTGCTAGCCTAGAAATGGCATGTAGTTTTGCTGCTATGCTCCAGCCCTACCCAGCTGTAGGGGCATTGAGGGAGCTTTAGCAGAGAACCAACGCTTTTCCTTCCTCCCAAATGCTCAGGAAAAGTGGTTGCCCCTTTCTGAGGTCTTTGTCTCCTGGGTTTGCTCCAGTTTTAGTTCTGAAAGCCATGACCTTGCAGTTTAGTCTTGGGCAAATCACTTCCCCTCAGAGATCCTCGGGACAGTGATAACAGTCATACTTGTCACAATAGTTTGAGCTGTCCTGGCGCTGGCTGTAAGTCCTGATGAATGTGCCATTATAAAAATAAGTATTTCTTCTTCTAATTCTTCAATGAAATATGTTCTTGAGCACCAGCAGAGCGAGTGCTGCAAGAAATGTTTTGCCATCTTCTCTGGGCCAAGCAGAGACACTGACCCGCTGTCAGAATTTAGTGTCACTAATGCAAGCATCCAATGCAAGCATCACTCACACTAAAAAGGGAAGAGAAATGTCCCTTTTCTCCCAGCCTGAAGGACAAAAATGAGCTGTCCTGAAGATTCCTAGGGAAAGGGATGTATAAGACCAGCCAAGTGGTGAAATTAGGCTCTGCAATGAGTCGCTGCTGGCTTTGCCATGGCCAGAACCATGAAGAACTGGGCTGGCAGCATCACCTGGTCTGCTGAGTATGGGGGAGCTGCTCAGAGAGCATCACTTCCCAGCCTCCTCTGGCTCCTAGCAAGATTTTCCCCAGGAAAAGCAGTTATTTCTGTGGCTCTGGGTGTTTTGAGTTGCCATCTTCTGAACTGTGTGTTTCTCCCGCAGAACTGCCCTGCTGCTGGCCGTGAGGAGCTCTGCGAGGTGGCTGGGTACCTGGGCAGAGCTGACCCGTGGTACGAGAGCAACATCAACACGCTGTGCCACATGATTCCCAAACTGGCCACCATGGTATGAGGGAAACCTTCCCACCTCCCCCAGCACCTGTTGAGCCTGGCCCATTTCTCAAACACTCCTGAAATACCCAAGAACAAGCTCATGCCCTGCAAAGCCCCTCCATGCCCCGGACAGAAGCTTTCTCCCTGCAGACTTGTGGGCCTGGTAGCCAGGGAAGGTGCACATGGCTAACACTGCCCTAGCCCACAAGACCTATTTGCTACCATGGGGGTTTTTGGCCAAGCAACAGGAAATGGCAAATTTCAAAAGAGAAAATGTAAATGAGGCATGTGCTGAAATACCCCTGCTTTCATTTCCTGGCAGTTTGATCCACCATCGATAGTGTCCAGAAAGGGGCTAGTAGGTGGGTGTGTGCCTTCACCTCTCCTGTTTGCTTTGACAAGTCATCACAGAGCAACTGAGCATTGCCATGGGCAACAGCCTCGTTGCTCTTTCTTTATCTAGGAGGGCTTAAGGGTTTTTGTGACAGTGTTTTTGAGAAGTGACTGTGGCTGATCCACAATGTGATTTTCCCCTCAGCCTTCCTCTCCGAGTAAGCATCTTGTGACTGATCTGTTCCTCACTGATGTGATCGCGTACTATGTCCGCATGGGCATCCAGCCTGTCTGCTTCCAAGTGTATGCTGTGAAGGTGAGTGACACGTCTTGTGCCTTCACATGGTCCTGCAAGGGCTCGCTCCCCCTTGCTGACAGAGCTGTACAAAGTCAAAGGGCTCCAAGGTCTTAGCCTAGATCTATGTGCTCACCAGCTCTCCCCGTCCTTGACAGGCTTCCAAATCTAGTGACTCCATGTAACACAGCTCAGCTGGAGTCAATGATTCTGGGAAAACTATTTCAGGATCATATAGGACAGCAAAGAGATCCTTGGGATTAGCCCATAAGCCCAAGAATTCCCTGCTCTGCTGGTCTCGGGTTCACTCAGGAGCTGTGGGACCTCCAGGTGATTCAGATGGACATGAATCTTCTGGGTGGCTCTGCCAACCCCCTCCTACACTTCGCAGGGGCTTTGCAGGGTTTCCTGAAACACTGTTTTCTTTATTTCCTGCCAGCTTTTCTCTGAAATGGCATGAGAATGAGACCTAGTGTTTGATACGAGAGCAGAGAACTTAGCAAAGAACTACTGTATTTGGTCATGTAACAGCAACTCCCCTTCTGCTTCTCTGGTAGTTTTCCATCTTCAAAGCTTAGGGTGGGACCAACGCACATATCTCCTCTTAATCTGCCCATAGCCAGTGTGGTATTCTATTGCATCAAAGGGGCAGCTATTACTTGAGCAAACTGGTGCTGGGGCTTGCAAAGAGATGGAAGAACTTTGGTATTTACTGGCAGAGCACCACGAGGCCTTGAATTAATGGCCTGTAGCTTGTAAGCACTGGGAACACCTGGTCCTCAGCTTGTGTGGCTGTGGATTTTGTTTTCTCAGTGAATTTCTGTTCCACATATTTCTCCTCTAAGACAGAAATCAAGAGCAAGCGAGTAGGTGACTCAAGCAGGGGAAGAGGAACTGACTCCAGATGTGGTTTTCAGATAGAGGCACCTAAACTACTCTGCTGTAGTACAGGGTCTGATCCTGCTTAATCTAGAAACATTGAATATACTTTGCTGTTTTGGTTAAGACCACATTGTTTCTCTCTGGCTTCAGAGAGTCTTCCTGGAAGTGAGAATGAAGTCCCACGGGAACTTAACATAGGGCTGCGATCTTCCCATGAGGAGAGCCTCTCCAGGATTTTATCTTCATATTTTATACAAAACAAGTCCATGAAGAGAAATTAATGAATAAGCCTCAAGTGATCAGTTGATGTAGGTGTCTCAAACAGACATTACCTTTCTTGGAGCCAAGCCAGCAWCCTCAGCTGGGCGTGGGAAGCTGCTCCCCGTGACCTCCATTACCTCTGGGTAGATGGTTGGGAACAGGCTCATCTGTGAGTGAGCAGTGACACCCTGTGGCAAGGCACACTGCCTGTTGGCTCTGCTGGACAGGTTCTCCTGGGCTCCCTGGCAAGGCCTGCTCTGCCCCTGGACCTCAAAAAGCAAAGCAAAAATCAGTTCTCTCCATCCCAGAAAATCAGTTCTCTCCATCACAGAAGTCCCCTATCTCTCTTGGTGAAGTCATAGTTTCCCTTTGGTGATGTCACACTTGGTTGCTGTGGAGACCACTGGGATGTCACTCGCCCAGCTTGGGGCCAGAAGGTGAATGAGGAAGAGCCACTCTAGATATTTGTCCTCTCTTTCAGATTTTCTTCAACGACCCAGCGCAGGAGCCGGCTGAGGATGTGTTCCTCACAGAGCTGCTCACCAGCATGCAGGAGAGCATCTCCCATAGAGGTGCGTGTCCCTGCCACACACAGCTGTGCAGCCCTGCAGCTGGGGCTGCTGTCCCAGGTGGGGGCCTCCCTGCCCAGCTCCCGCTTGCCCCGTCCCTCGGCCTGCAGCAGTCGAGGCTGTACAGTGAGGCAATAGCCCTCRTTCTCTGATGAGCAGCATGCCTCCCTGAACATCCTCATCTCACTTTCAGGTGCATGACATCAAGCTAAATGAGAGAACTTGTCATCACCAGCTCCTTATCTCAGCCAGGTTTTGCAGGCTGTGGTTTTGTTTGGCTCTGGGACCCTATGGACAGGAAGTGTGAATCCCAGTACTGGGCGAAAGGTGGACATACCCATTCCCCTTCGGAGCTGAATCCCAGTCTGACAAAATGCTTCCAAGCTGAGCAGACTGGAGTTGGACCAGCATCATAGTTTTTGTCGAGAGAATGAGCTGGGATTTAAAACCATCCCCTTTGCCAGATGTTTCCCCTGTTAGAAATTCTGCTTCTTAGAGCTGCCATTGTTGGGACAAGGGTGCTTGGATGCTGGTCCCTTACAGATGTCACATCCAGCCCTTTCTCTGGAGCATCCCTGGTGTCCAGGGGCTGACCCAGTGGATGCTTGCCACTGCGGTTGGGCAGAGACCCTTGAGTGAGTCCACCTCTCTGGATCTCAGTCTTGCATAGCAGAACTGAATGAACAGAGCCTTGGCTCCTTCTGTAGACAGAGGAGAGAGGAGCCAGTGTGCCGTGGGTAGCTTGCCCCACGGGGGCCCACTCTGTGCTGATACAGAGAGGTGGGATGAGTGAACCCTCAATCCTTCCTGCTTCCGCTCTTGCAGAATTAGCCATGTCCAAGAAGAAAATGACATTGGATGGCCCTGGCATAGATCTCACAGTAACATACAGAAAGGTAAGTGGGGCTCTGGGCAGCCTGAAATGTCTCYGCTCACAGGGACACCAACAGGGCATGAAGCTCCCAAAAGAAGTGTTTTTGCCCCCCTTCTTTCCTCTGGAATTGCATTCCAGGAGAGGACATAGAGGTCATGGGGACCTTTTAAGGCCTGTTAGCTAACTCTGTAGTAGTGAAAGACAGCTGTTTTTTTCTTAGCCCAGACATGGCCTGAGAGCCAATCCCTTTATACAGGTTGTGTAGCACTTTGCTCAGTGAATGCTTCCTAGGAGCATTATGCAGTTCACCAAGGGGTACCATATCTGGGCTGAGTGTGCAGGTGTGTACTGCTCCCTGCTCTGCTTCAGAGGCTTAAAATCTCCCTCCTGTCCTGTTCCTCTCCTCCTGTCTCTGAGATGATCTAGGTTTTCCCTACAATGTCCTCCTTTCTGACACTTTTGTGTCTTTCTAAGTAGGAAAAATGAAAGAGAAAACCCACATCCAGCCCRCACCAACCTCCTGGGTCCCAGGATCCCCCCAGCCCTTCCAGGTCTAGCCCCTCTCTGAATTAACGGAGTCTTTCGTGCAGGTAGTGGTGAGTGACCGGGTGAAGGAGGTAGCAATGTCCCTGCGCTCCACGGGTCTGGTGATGAAAGCCATCCCTGTCGATGAGGCCGAAGGTGGGTTCCTCCTGCTTGGGAAGCCGGGGAGGGGATGTGCTGAGTCTCCCAGTGCTCTGCGTCCTTTGATAGTTGAGGAGAGCTATGAGAGCCCCCTTCACCTTCTCCAGGCTGAACACCACAGTGCTTAGTGTTGGTTGTGCCTGGGYTGGGCGGGTTGAATCAGTGCCGTACGTATATTGGTGTTACCACGGTCTATGATTTTGCATTTTCTCGTGAATGATGTGACCGGGGACTCCCTGTAACTTGGGGTTCAACATAACCATAATCTGGGCTTGGCAGCATCTTCCTCCTGCAGCAGCCTTTCTCTTTCACCTTGTCCTGAGCAAAGTCACTGAGGCTTCTACCCTGAGCACGATCCCCTCTCCTCATGGAGCTTGCCAGAGTGCTCCTTTTCTGCCTCCATCAGTATTCTACGGACCTCTGCCAGCACACCCTGGTGAGGGAAGTGGCACTAGCCCCACTCAGAGCTGAGCTGAGATCGTGCCATGGTCGGAGGCTAACAAGCCACTTCTGTTGCAGATCTGGTGTGCCTGAATGTGAACATCACTGAAATCATCAAGAGCAACAACTTGTCAGGGAGGTCATTCTCAGTAAGTAGCTGTGGATGCTCACAGTGCATGGAAAGCCCTTATGACAACGGTGAAGGGGGAAACCCTCTGTGGGGAGGGGAGGGCTCTGCTCAGAGGGTGCTTTGGGGTTATTTTCTATGGAAAAGTCTAGGTTTTTGAGCCAGAGCCCCAAATGAAGTCCCTGTTGGTCAATACCACATTAGATCACGTCTCAGGAGACCCTGACACTACAGGAGTAAGCCACTGCTGGACTAATTCTGTGACCAAAGGAACAAGAGGAGAAATAGGGCTTAACCGTAGTCCTCGTGGCTCCGCTTGGGAACAGAAAGGGTCTGTAGTTGAGATCAACTCCATTAGCCCCACACCTCCAGCTGCAGAGTCCTCCTCAGACCCCACAGGGCCTGTGGGAATTGGGGCTGTATGCTTTAATGAAGCATAAACAAGAAGCAGGAACTTCAGTGAATCTAATTACCAGCTCAGAGAGATTGATATGTAGGAGGTGGAACTGAACAATCAGGCTCCTGTCCTTTTTGTTTTACGCAAGAGTCCAGGCAGACCCTGGAGGGCGCATTGCCCTGCAGGAATGTATCATCACTGCAGTCAGGCTGGAGCTAAGTATTATTGTGCCTTCCTCATTTGGGGTTGCCTTGGAGCCTTCAGTCTCTCTTTCATGGCTACAGCAACCTGACTTATGGCCTGAAGCTTTGCTGCCCTTTCCTGGACTGCACGGCTGCAACGGCTTCAACGTGTGCTACAGCCATGCATCCCAAACAGCTTTCCACTCTCCCCTTGTCTTGGCAGGACCTGAAGGTCAGGATTTGCAAAGGTGCTCGCAGGACACAGGCTCATTTCCATCCTTCAGTTTGGCTACGTAACTGATTTGGACCTTACCTTAGTCCCTGGGAAGGCTTTTGCAGTGACTGCTGGTGTTTTCAGCTAGCCAGCACTCTCGCTTGATTATTTTCACCTGGCTTTTGAAAACACTGAGGTGCAGCAGCCCACACTGACTCTCAACATGCACCAAGGCCCAGGAGAACTGGCCATGCCCCCTATCCCTCAGGCCTTGCGTCAGACATCCCAAACTTTGCAGCCTTTGCAAACTTTGCCAATTTGCCCATTGCAAACTTTGACCAGGTTGAGATTACAGAAAAAGGAAGAGAGACACACTTCCCTCTTTAAAGCATCCACCTTGCATCACAGTCTGAGGTTAAAAACGAGAGAAATGCTGTCATTTTTCCCTTTCATATCCCATGTGTGCACACCATCAGTCACAACACAGCCCAGGGAAGGGAAGTGAGACTCTCACTGGGCTCTTCTTCCTCTCTTGTTCCAGGCTGTGGCAAACAGGTTGAAAACACACAGTATCAAAATCAGGAGCACAGAACAGAGGCCCTTCACGCTGTGTCTGGACAAGGACAGCAGAAGAGCTTATAGGAATGTGATCAGGTGAGAAGGCCTTGCGTGCCAGGCTTTGTGCATCTCCCTTGTGATCTTCTGTCCCTCCCCATAGGGGTTCCCAGGACAGCAGAGCTGTTTGCTGGCATGTCCTAGTCCTAATCTGGTTACACATGACAAAAGACCCATAGGCAAATACATTGCTTCTACAGGGAAAGCAGGGCAGAGTTAAGCTCTCCTACCTTTGCATTTTTAAGTGACAGCATGAAAATCAAAACGGCTGTCTCACTTTAAATAAGCTGCTGTCATTGAGACAGTGGAAAGAGAGGTACTTCCAAGGACGAACTGAGATATTAGATCTCCTAAATCATGTTGTGGATCTGACCCTCTCTCCACAGACTGCATTCCTCGTCAGGGTATCTCAGGCATACAAAGTTGGGCAGCAAGAACTCAGCCTTGTGTAAATAGCAGGGATTAATATTGATATAGTAATTGTAGCAATGTATTATGTGTTGGAAGTGAACAGATAGGGCCTATGATTGATTCAGGTCCATGAGCCACATGGAGCATATGTGAAATGTGAATTTCTGAGAGTCAAACTAAGCCAGGCTAAGGACACTGATTTTGTGGTCAAACACTAATACACATCAGCTCATCTCCCCAGTCCAAACCAGTTCAAAAGCATAAAAAACTCTCATCTCAGTGCAACAGCTTTTCCTCTGCAGTCAGTGGAGTGACTTGAGGGTTAGTCTGAGTTCAGAGCCTGGCCCTCATGGGCAGATTTGAACATGCAGTAAAAATGTTCTTTTTCTCTTGCAGCGTGGAAGTGTCTCCTTGCCTAGAGCCCAGCTACTGCTTGCAAAAGACAAGGACAATGAAATTCAGCCTGCACGAAGCAGAGGATGTGGGGCTCGTGAAATACATGCCCAAGTCTCTGCTGTTGCCCATCAACACGTTTGCAGGCGTCATCCAGTGAAGAAGACAAGAAAAAGCAGATGTGAGAGGATGTGACACTGGGTCATCACAGAAGAAATGGGAAAAGAAAACACACTAAAAGTCACTGACAGTGATTTTACAAAGGTAATGCTACTTCTAAAGCTGCAAGAGTGGAGATGGATAGAGCTCAAGGAAAGCAGCCATGCTCTGGTGAATGACAGTGATGACCGCAGCTAACATCCCCCTGCCAAGGGGCAGGGTGTTGCTGAAGAACCAGCAGTTTTAACCTTTGGTGCAAGCCAGGGAAAACCTTTGGATGTCTTAATTTCAGGTGAAGGACTGGGGAAAATATGGCTGAGGTGATGGCTACTTGCTATGGTTATGGAACAAGGGGCAGGTTCTATCAATAATATTTATTATGGTGGTGTCTCCTAGCCCAACAGGGGTCAGGGCCCTGTTGTGCTGGGTTCTGCACAGGAAACTCTAACTTCAGCACAGAGCAATATATTTGGGCAAATTATCAATTATTCCCCTGATGTTGATTCAAGAGACCTCATTACAAGCCTGACCACAGCTGGGACAGTGTGTGTCCAATGCAGCTTCTATATGGAAGTTAGTGGAAAACCCTCTGTTGTTTCAGGGGGGCCACACAAAGTAATGACGGATGGTGTGAAACAGGGACGTGGGAAATTTGGTGCAATATTTTGGAGAGATGAACAGGACAAGAACAGCTCAGGCTGTGCAGGTAGTGCAGAACATGCTCTCCTCTTGCTGTTTGGTTGTGAACGGCAGTAGGTTTGCTCTGAGAACTTGGCCTTCTCTGAGCAGACAGAGGAGGKTGCACAGCAGCTCTTGGACTTCTGAGCTATACTTCTGACATCCACCTGGGACCTCGCTGTGGCTGCACTATGTGACCTCTCAGCATCTGGTCTGGAGAGTGTGCTGTATTGCTGAGCTCAGCCCTGTTCTCACCAACTTCAGTTGTGTTCCTCCAGGTGTACAAGCTTGCAATTCTACCAGCAGTGGACCTCCTTCATGAAGTCAGCCAGTGGTATCTCTGCTGTCCCAGTCTACCCTGCAGTCCTGCTTTGGACTGTGTCCATCACATGAGTAAAAGAGGTAAAAGAGCAGAGTAGTGCTTGTGGGATCGATGGAGGGGAGTGCCTGGAACACTTCTCCGTTCCTTTGCTGCTATCATGGTGTAGATATCCTCCCCTGGTTTGCAGATGGGTCAGGTTGGGCAGCAACAGCACAGCTCCTGCTTCCACCCAGGCTCAAGCTAACTTGGTTTTAAACAGGATGACTGTGGGAGCAATGAGTGTAGGAGGCTCCCCTCTTCATTCCAGTTTGTTGCAGACTGAAGCAATGGAAGAAACACATATATTTGACTTTCTGAATCTAATCTGTGGTATCCGGGGTGTCTCCACGAAGTTCTCCTTAAATTCCCAGTGGAGAGAATTTGGGGGCATTCCTTCTATGACACTAGCATTTTTTATTTTCCTGGCTCCCAGGTAGCTCCTTGCCTGGGTTGCCTTCAGTCAGAGGTGCTTACTCAGATCAGCTACCTGAAGAAAGTCTCCTTTAGCTTTGTATATGTGCACAGCAGCTATTCCCAGTCTTCTCCGGCTGCAACCCCTGCGGAGTCCCTGGGGCCAGCTCTGCACTACAAGGTAATGCTGGCCCGGCTGGCTGCAGTTGCACTGGCAAACCCCTAGGTCAGCCCTTATGGCTCGTGTCAGCCGGAGAAATGCTGCTGCACTGGGGTTAAGCTCAGATTTTCTGCCACAGCTCTGTCCACGGCAGGACATGGATGAGCTCAGCTAGTTTAAGGTTATGGCCATCAAAGAGACAGGTGCCTCCTGAGGACAGCTCAGTCCCTCCTCAGAAAGCTGCTGAAGGTGAGCGATGAATTGACCTTGACCTGCTCCCTGAATTCCACCCAATACCCACTGTGAGAGGGGCAGACAGAGACGGTCCCACAGTCCGGGGAAGAAATCCACCATTCTGCCCTAGCAGTGCTGGGTCTGCCTGGCCCTGGGGGGCTGCACCTCCAGACTGGGACTTCTGCTTAGACACCCATGTCTGGAGCAAGGAGCCCACCTCCAGGTTATAAGTTATTTTTGCTGTTTCCAAGCTAAAGGCTTATTCACTCTCACTTTAAATGCACAATGCAGCCCAAAACAACCCACTGCAATACACTACTGGGGGCAAAATAGCTCTAGAGCTGTTGGTGGGTGATGAGTATTTAGCAATGCAAAGAGCCTCTCAGTCTGAAAAAGTATTTAATCGCCAAATCAGCACAGAAGAGTCAAAATGACTATGTTGGGTGACAGTAGCACAACCACTTCCTAAAGGAAGCAGCTTTGAAATGCTGGCAGATGTAGCCCCTCGTTCCAGGCTGAGCCAAGCACAGTCTCTGACCCCTGCAGGAATCACAAAACTGCAAGACCTCAGCAGCAGTGTTTGATTCTACAGTACTGTTTTTCACCTCAATTTGCTCACAGTTCACAAATTGTTAATGTCCACCACTGCCAGTCTTAAGCAGCAATCATTTTGGCCCTGGAAGGAAACTGAAGTTGGAAAAGAGGCTCAGAGACATGAAATGCTTGTAGCCACCTGTCTTCCACTGTGAGCTGCTGCGTAGGGTAATGAGTGGTTTCAGGGACTGACCAGCAGTAATTCACACCTCTGCCTCCTTGGGGCTTCGATGGAGGATTCATATACCACCAACAAGCAAGGCAAATGCTTACAAACCCAAGAGGCTGTGCGCTAGCTTGGAGCATGGAGTGTGGTGTCCAGAGTTGGCTCTGTACAATTGTAAATGATGTAGATAGATAATAAATTATTTGTATAGGTGACAGAGATGATCTGTATCAGAGGGTGCAATCCTTTTAATGCCAATTAAAATACATTTTAGAAGAAAACAGCAGAAAAAGACCTTTTTTTTTTCTTTCTTTTTTTTTAATGGTTGCATGTGGCTGGGGTGGGTGGGGAATAAAGAGGTAGGAATAGAAAGACATCAGTGTCATTTTCCCCTCTGTGGTTGATGTCTTCTCTTCCCTACCTAGGGGCTACATGGTGTGTTACACAGAGAGAGTCTCCATGTCCAGAGAGCTCTTTTGTAAAGGGATGGGCAGAAATGGCTGAATTTCATAAATTTGGAAGCAGAAGTCCATATCCCCCATGCCGGCTCCCCTTTGACTCCTCTCCATGCTTGTGCAGCCTGTCCCCACTGCCTGTTCCCCTCAAAGGTCTCTCATTCCAAAGCACCCCCATTCCCTAAGTGAGTCCAGTGCTTGGCCTGGCACAGGTAGGCCTGGGCAGGGAGAGAGGGTGAAATACGGGCTTTCCCCAGACATCCTCTAAAGCCCTTGAACAGTAAATGATCTCCTCTCACAGCTGACACCAGGACCTGCTCATTGATACAGCAGAAAATAGCTCATGAACTCATGCTAATTAATTAGCTCTGCTGTGAAAAAGTCTTTCACAGATGGTTTTTTTTACCCTTGGAAATCATAAGCAACTAATGCAGATCATTGAGCGTCCATACTATAGAGGCAGTGTTCAGATATACCCTGTAACCAGGGAGCTGCTGGCTTCGGAGCAGCTCCATCTTGCGCGTGAGGTCTGGGTGAAGCCCTTGCAGGAATGTGGCAAGCTGATCTCCAGGGGATAAGGGCGGACACCATTGCCTGGAGTCTGGAGCAGTGGCTGCATCGTTCTCCGCACTGAGCTCTTCGGGCCGGGGCTCCTTCACCTCTTCCATCTGCTAGCAGCAGCTGGCTCTCACCAGACAGGGAACACACAGAAAATGTGGGCGTATGGAGCATCAGTTCCCCGGGCAGCTAAATAACCTACCAGGATAGGACTTGTAAGCACAACCTTCCTCCCACAGCTGGTGTTAGAGGTTTCCCCTGGCAGGATTCCCCCTGTCCCTCCAGCTCCCAGCTTCCTTTGAGAGACTCTCAGCTTTTCAGTTGCTCCTAAATACACTGATTTAAGCCATTACACCGTGCTTGTCCTTGTGATACCAAAATGCCCTCAGCTATCTCAGCACAACCAGTGCAGTGCCGAGCAGAGACCCAAACCTGCTCTCCAGCAGGAGCGTGGCTGATGCCCACTGGCTTGCCAGGAGCCAGCATGTGTGTCTCTGCACTGTGTCATGCTACGCCTGGATGGCAAGCAGCACTTTTGGCAGGTACAGGTAGTTAAAACAATCCCTGGCCAGCTGTCGGTGAGAACCGTGCACCCTGGACACACATCATCTTTCCATCAGTGTTTCTGAAATACCACCTAGAACAATGTGAAAATACCCATTGGCTATAAATCAAGCACCATGTGAAAAAAACAAAACAAAACAAACCCAAAAACTAATACCCCTTCCCCCTTCTTTCCCAGGGAGCATTCTGCACCAGAATTAAAATCTTCAGAGGTGAAACAAACCCAACAATAAGAAATCCTGGTATAGATCATTTTGACGTATGGAAATAAATAACATCTTCCTCCAGCTCTGTGTGAAAACACACAGACTGAACAAGGGGAATGGAAGTGCTGTGTGGCCACAGTGCCCCCATTAAAGGTGGAGCAATATGTCGTCTTTGTACGACCTCCCCAGCAGGTCTAACATGAGCGTTCACAACCCTATCCATGTTTCAGATCTCGCCAGGGTGATTTCATCGGCTCTCTGCTCAGACAGCTTTTCCCTTTCTTCAGCTAAACTGTCTGACCCCTCCACATTACCCAGATCCAGAGCAGTCTAACATCCCTTTGCTCCGTGGGCACTAGAAGAACAGACGCTTTAAAACAAGGAGAAAGCAACCTTCAAACCCTATGAGGATGAAAGCAGGATGTGCACTTGGTGTGTTCTGCAGAACAGTCAGGGAGTCCTTGGGGCTAGAAAATGCTGCACTGAAGCAGGACTACAAACACATCGTGCAACACACAGTATTGTAAATAAAGAGCCTGGGCCGGGAGAAGAGTATTCTCCATCATGAACGACAATTTGGGGGATCTGCCTGCACCTCTCGGTGCAGGTACTGAATTCAGGGGGAACAGAAATTTGTRGGTCTCTCTTCAGTGCATTTCTTCGTGTCCTGCACACTGTGCCAGGCCTCCCAGAGAAGGAGAGAGCAGAGCAAAGGTGCTAGCACTGCCCAGGGGCCGGGGGAAAGGGTCCTGCACGCCCGGCAGAAGGGAAAGTGCTTCCTCTCTGCTTTGTGATCAGTGTGGAAGGTTTTGGTTCTCAGAATCCAGAGTGACTCTGAATTGAAAGTGATTTTTTTCACCTATAGGTAAATGTTGTAGCAAACAATTTATCCCTTCAGGAAATGAACTGAGCTGGGATGTTCCTGCCACCACTTCAGGGCAATAAAATCCCTAATTTTGTGTGTGGGAGTGAGCGAAGCTGCTTTGCTCAGTGCTGTGATCCTTCCTTTCCTCTGTGCCTACAGAAGCAAACGAAGCTACGGCTGATCGATGTGAGAGGACAGTGGATCCTTTTTGCAGCTGTCCTCTGCCTGTGCCCTTCCCTAAAGCCAGTGCAAAATCCCTGAGGTGCCCCAGCTCCCGAAGAGCCCACCGCCGTTACCCATGAGGGCAGCGCCGTGGATCCTCTCCCGCGGCAGCCTGAGCCTTGCTTTCACCCCAAGGTCAGACAATTTCTTCTGCTCCAGGATGCAGAAAAAAATAAATAAGGATTAAAAGCAAATATGAATCTGGACATGAAGAGTTAATTCGAAAGTCAAATTAACCAGTCTCCCCACAGACCTGCTCAGCTAGCAGGGCAAACTGCGCTATTACAGGGCTGGCTGATACACGGCTCACGGAGGCGTCTCTCCTTCAAGAGCAAATATTGGGGTTACTGGTTATATGGTAAACACTGGTATCAGAGCACTGCCTGCGTGCCGGGGCCGGCAGGCACCAGGGCTGCACTGCTGAGCCTCCGCGTGTGAAGGGGTCGCGGCGCCCCGAGGACCCACTGCCTGGGGGGCGTGGGGCACTGGCGGCAGGTTCCTGCCTCGGGACGGGGAGGCAGAGGAGGCCACATGGCCCTGGCCACGCGCCCGTCCCCTTGGGATGGCCGGAGTTGCGGTGCCCCGAGGGGTGGCAAGATGATGGTGCAAGCGCCCTGCTGCCTGGGGAGCCAGGCTGGCTGGGGGGGCCACAGTGTGGATGCCGGGGGGAGGAGATCATAGTGTGGAGGCCTGGGATGAGGAAGCAGTGGAGGCTGAGATGAGAAGACTGCATTGGGTAGGCTCAGTGAGGAAGCTGCGGTGAGAAGACCATGTTGTGGAGGCCACGATGGGGCAGCTGGGATGAGGAGACTGTGGGGGGCAGCCGGGATGGGGGGGCGGTGGAGCAGAGGCTGTGGCAAGGGGGCCAGAGCGAGGAGGGTGCGCTGCAGAGGTTGGGCTGGGAAGCAGGCTACAGCGAGCAGAGCGCGGCGGGGAGGCCGTGGGGAGCAGGGCACCACGGGGAGGCCGTGCTGAGGAGACCGCGCTGAGGGGGCACCATGGRGAGACGAGGTGAGGAGGCCGGGCTGAGGAGGCCGGGCGGCGCTGCCGTTGCCCCGCCCCCGCCGTCTCCTAGCAACCGCGCGGCCCTCCCGCCCC
>NW_020450621.1:2488545-2498673 GCF_003343035.1 Apteryx rowi
GCCGCGAACACCAGCGCGGGCACCGCCGCCAGCGCGACGCCTCGGGAAGCGGCAAGAGCGACCGGGGCGACGCGCGCAAGGCCGACGCCGGCGGGGTCGGCCCGCCACAGAGCAGGCCTTGCGCCCTACGGACCCTTGCTCCCTGGGCTCGAGAAGGAAACGAGCAGTCCGCCTGCTCTTGTGGTGGATCTTGCTGATGGTGCTGAAAAAAGCCTTCCCGTTAGTGAAGACAGTAAGTTCCCTTCGTTTCAAACCCATCTTCCTACTGTTGGAGGTGCTTATGTCTCCAAAAACCTTTCGGGTCGCTGGAAAGAGGCTCAAGATGTCAGCTTTGAGATAGTGCAAAACACCATCTTTCACAACAGAGAGCACCAGATTTTTTTAATGGTGCTGGGTGCTGTCGTGCTTTGGGAGCTGTCGGCTTCCCCTCTTGAACGGACAGTCGATGAGAGTCTCTATGAATATCTTGACTTCGTCGATGCGACTGACAGGTATGGAAAGCTGTGGATTTGGGGTTACTTGGGTGCATCCGGAGGAGCCTGCAGCATCGCCGTATTTGTGGATCAGCTGAGTTGCTTCCTCAGCAGTAACGTCTCGCGCCTCGCCGTCCATTTCTATGGGTATGCTCTCCTGATAACGCTGTCGTTGCTTGCCAGCGTCTTTCTTCCGACCCACTTTCCCAAGAAAACCAAGCATACGAACAAAACTGCCAAAGCCCTGAACCTTATAGGCGGTGATGGCCGAGCAATCCTCTCTGCCGTGACYGTCTTCCTCACTGGCGCGGCTGGGTCCACAGTGCAGAACTTTCTCTTCTGGCAGATGCAGGACCAAGGCAGCGGTGAGACGTACATGGGGCTCGCCGTGGCTGTTGGGCTAATTGCTGAACTTGTGCTTTATTTCTTCAAAAGCAAGTTGCTGAGGACTCTCTCAAGCAGTGGCGTTGTCGCGCTGAGCCTCGGCTGCCTGGCAGCACAGCTCCTGTACTACTCATTCCTGTGGAATGCATGGTCGGTTCTCCCTATCCAGGTTTTGTCTGCCTTTAGTAATGGTGCTCTGTGGTGGGCCGTTAACCTGACAGTYGATGAGGTCGCCACTCCCGGCATGGAGCGATCCCTGCACGCTCTCCTCCGAGGCCTCTCGCACGGCGGAGGAGCAGGCCTGGGGAGCTTGGCAGGGGGATTCGTGGTGGCGACCTTCGGCCTGGCGGTTTTGTACAGGGCGTGCTGCGTGTGCCTGGCACTCTGGCTGTGCCTGTTCTTGATTGTCCAGTCCAAGTTGCCTCGGCAGAAAAAAATTAACTATTCTCGTCTCCTGGCTGCTGATTCCAGCGATGCGAGTGACTCTGATGAGGAGAAAGAAAGGGACTGGCTGGTAAAAGCTATGAAAGATGACAGCTTTAGTAGGAATTGGTAACAACAGCATGGGGTCAACTATTATCTACTTGAACATGTGGGGTGAGAGGTGATGGGATATGATGATGATGCCCAGAAATTACCATTAATTCTAAAGTGCTAAATATATACAGTGTATATCTGTAAGGAAAGATGTTTATAAAAATATTTTATAAATCTTTTATTTTCTTAAGATTAATTTATAGTCTTCTTATAGTAAGTCTTACTTTTTAACTTAATGATTTGGCTTCCAAAATCATAACAGGGTATTTTCAGGTATGCGTTTGCTGAAATGAATGTAGTTAACGCTTTAGTCAAAAAGGAAGCTTGAATTCTTGCACCTCGGAGCTGATCCTGAGAAAGCTGTACTCTGTACTTTAACACAATTAAATGAAAAGCATTTTAATGCTAATAACGCACGAACTTTTGCAAGGTGTTATTACTGTGAATATCTGTGAACTCATTTCACTGAATAAGGAATGTAAATAAAAAGGAAAGATTCTTTTGCTCTGCTTTGATTTGTAAAATTTGTCTTTGCTATAGACTGAACTTCTCGTATTTTTGTTTTTAAGTGTGCTTCTGCATCAGTGTCTATTGGAAAAAAACTACTCTGCTTACAGTTGATGCCTGTTGGCTGTCCGAGTTAACAGAGCACCCCRTGGACTTCCTGGTATTTAAGTAAGGTGGCACCTGGACATTCAGGGTAACCAGGAAGCAGTACGGCCTCTTGATTTGAATAACTGCTGTGGGCTGGGAATTAGTGTAGGTAATTATGCAGTGAGGTTTCTGAAGGAACTCGCCATTGGTTGCGCAGGTCCAGCTGAAGCTGGTGATCTTACTGATGTTATTAAGTCAGTGCAGCCAAAGCGCAGCCCTCTTGTCGGATTGCCCGATGAGGACTACATCTGTGGTTTTCCAGGACCTGCTAAGTGCAGAATGCTCCTCAAGCTGTCTTATCTGTCCACTTAACCTCGAAAGCATACAGATTTCGACACCTCTTTCTTCAGTAGGTAGGACTTGCTTACAAAGTAAACATTGTTTGTCTGATCTCATTAAGAAATCCATGTCAGACCTTAAATGTGGGTGGAGGGGACCTTTATCGTCCTTTTGACTGTTATCAAAAGCTGTTGTTAGCTTATTATGTACTTCCTTTGCAAAGGGACTATATTGTTCCTTTGCAGAGGAATAGATTTTTATTAACATTTTCCTAAAGCTTTGCAAGACATGAGAAGGGCAGCTGCAAAAATATAGATAGAATATTTGTTTCAATTAATATTTAAGAGAAGGGCTCATAAAATGACCATATGTAGTATGCAGGTAGCGTTGCAGTCTCTCACCCCACTGCTTCCTGGAGCTCAGCAGAAAGTGACTGGAGGTAGCAGACAAGGAAGAGCAATGCTGTTAAAGGTAATTTGTTTCTCTGTATGCATTGATTACAGATTATTTGCATGTCAAATGCTTTCAGCCTAATTAGCGCTCTGTTTTTCTGATACAAATCCGCTATGCCATGCAGAATACTCTATTAGATTTACCCTGTAGATAGAATTGTCTTAGTGCCAAGAATAGGTGGAACTTTTTATTAAGATGTTACCTTCTTACAGGAATTCAAACTAAAGTTGAGAACAATTTGAGTTTCAAGAATTTATCCCAGCCTTATTATCACACAATACTTCAGCAACTCTAATTACTTATTAACAGAGTATCTGACTTCAGTCTTGAGTAAAATAACTGCAAGTACCATATCTTAGAGCCACACAGACTTTTGAGAGATGAATGCTGCAGAAATAGCTGTGATGGTTTGAGGTGTTACTGCGCCAGTTAAATGGACTATAGGTGCTTGCTTTATCTGCTCGAATGCAAAATTATCTGGTTTAGTTCAGGTTTAGCAAAGGGAAACCTTGAAAAGAAAAGTAGTTGCCCAATCTGTCCTGTGGTAGAGAGGTGGTAACAGCAGCCCAACAGCAGCAATATCTTGAATCCTCAGAGCCATAGACCTTTAGGTATGTTCAGCCACTACAACTGCGAGCAGGGAGCATTTCAGGTATGGCCCAAAGCTTGCTCAAGTGTAGCAATTTTGCATATTAAGATTATCTGTATGTTCTTTTTTTTAATCCAATTAAAAAATTTTGTCCTGATTCAGGAAAGAAACACATTTGTACAGTTTGGAAAAAAAAAAAAGTTCTGAATTGCAAACAGTTACAGAAGGGCTTATTTGCTAAAGAAATTGCACAAAATTAATTACTACATTTTCTACTTAGGTTTATGTGGTTTGGTTGTGTGGACTCTACAACATTTGTGACTCAGTTTCTTCCTCGTGTTCAGAGACCCTGTCAGCTAAAAGGTTCAGGAGGTGGGCTTAAATTGTCCTATGTAAGACTTCTTTGTTCTGAACATAGCTTCGCTATTCTTCAGGCATAAGAACTTGCCAAGGCATTTATTGCCATTGAGAATAAAATGTAACCCAGAAGAACCAAACTGCCTTTGGGGAAAGCAGGCTCACTTACAGCCATTTGCCTCTTTCCTGCTGAATTTTATTTCAGTGATGGATGTGTTACTCAACGACATCAGCAATTATTTTTGGATTCCTGGATAACTATTTGCCAAAACTTAGTATTAACACTTCTTTTTCTTGAAGCTTTTAATCTTTAACAGGAGTTGTGCAGTGAAAAGTGATTGTAAAATCACATAAGATTTTACTCTTTGCCTGTTTCACAGTGAACCTTAAACACATTTCAGATGCTTATAGGCAGAAACACCTTTTTGTCTTGCACCTTGGTATCAGTTCATGATCTAAGCTGAGCTGTGTTGCTCTCCTCTGAATTCAGTTTGATTTAAGCGAACTTGGGAGGCAAACTCTAATTAGAGTGTTGAGGAACTTGTTCTAAACAATGACAAATCTTTGTAGCTCTTACAGATCTATGCACAGTTTAAACTGTATGCATGTGTTTTGTGAGATGTTTCAAATGATCTAAGTAAATCAGTTTTAGTAGATGAGACATCATTCACCAAAATTGATAAAGTCCACTTATATATGGTCACTTTGCTTATAGTAAAACATCTTTTAAGCCTTGCAGGTGGTTACGTTTACTGGTTCAGCTGAACTGGAATCTTAGTAACTAATTGCATCAAACACCTTATCTTGCTTTTTTTACTTTTGTTCTTAAATTATAAGGAAGCTACTAAAATCCCAGATTATAACTGCATGTGTTTCCTTAGATCCTATCTGTGTGCACCTCACATCTGCGATTGATTTAAATAGGATGACTCTTTTAGAATATGAAATTAGGTAAAGCTCAGACGTGCACTGATCTATAAATGTTGATTTTTTTTCTTGTGTGTCTGATTAGAATAGCAAGATCATCTAAAGTGTTCTCAAAAGGTTTCTGTAATTCAGCAAGCTTTCACAGCTTTTTTTTGTTTGTAGACTGTAGTGAAATATGACCAAATAAATTTACAGAGAGGTTTTTGTGTTTCTGTAATAAGTCTTTTCTCACACTTGTAGCAAGCAGATATCTTATGGTCCATTTAAACCCCGTTTATCTGTAGTTTCACAAGAACAAGAGAGATGATGTTTTTGACAGCAGTAGAGTACTTTGCATGTTCTGAATCTTAAAAGCTAGAGCTCTTGAAGTGTCTTCTCTTCCATGGTGGAGCATAATGTCACTAAGGCATGATCTATGCTATCTTAAGTGCTGCTTCGGACTTTGTATAGTTATCACTACAAATCTCCATATTATCTACTAGTAAAAATGTTTCTGTCTCTTTTTGTCCATCTTTAAAATACACACAAGGTTTTACCAATCAGATTTGAACTCATAGATGTTAAGATTACTTTGTGACTCTGAAATTCTGTGCCTTCAGAAAATGGGTACCATATATACTTTTAATGGTGTTGAGTAGCTCCTGACCATTACTAAGGTGAGTGCTAAGTAGAACTAATGCAGAAATGAAAAAAATAGATGTGTCTATCTTGCAAGAGCTTGATGCTCTTTAAAACTTGAAATTAGATTAAAATTTGAAATTAGCTTGGCATCTATATCACTACGTTTCTCAAGAGGGAACTAATGTAAAAGAATCTTTGCTCCAGCTCTGCTAATTTAGATGGTACATTTTCAGGGAACAGATAGACTTTTTTTCTACATGGTTCTCTGAGGCCACTGATTTTGATGTAATACAAATAACTTTTCTGGCCAAAGGCAATTTCCTACTTCAAATTAGGTAGATTGCTACTGCAAAACTATGAGCCGAAACACAGAGGTTAGTATCAGGCAACTTAAAAATTAACCTTTGTTTCACTGTAATATTTAAAAATCTTGCCAGAAGAAATAAAGCAACAGAAAACAGTGTAAATATTTCACGATGACTTTACCAATACAGCAGACGGGGAAGCTGTTAGTACAGCTGTATTTTTTTGAAACTTGAAAGACATTCTCATCCCTAATGAGGCTGAAAGGTCAAAATTATGGAGATAATTACAAGACTGAAAAAAGTAGGTTTGTGTTAACACAGATAGATTTTTATTTGTTGTCAGCAAAAGGAATTTTTGAGCCAGAAAACACAATCACATGTTAAAATAATTTTAATTTTCAAATGGGAATTGAGAAATGTGATTCTGAATTTTTGATAAATCCTAAGGACAAGAAACTTATTTAATAACTCCAAACCAGTTCTACTGATAAAATATATATGTTTCTCTGCAGGAATAGGCATTCAGTTTCTTGGGACCAAACTGAGAAAATCTTACCTTGCCAAGTGATAAATTGATATACCAGGCTTCCTCTTATCGTCAAGATGTGACTAATTGAGCTGGCACTGAATGCCCCTATTAGCATCACCTGGGAAGTATTTTTGAAGACTTTGATTTTTGTTGTATGTGCCTTAGAGGTATATGTGTTTTCTGCTGTTATCTACTCAAATCGTTTCTTTAAAGATCTCCAAATGACCCTGTCTGTCTTAATGCTCTCCAAGCTGCAGTTTAGTTTTCTTTGTATTTGTCAGGACCTTTCARGTACCAGAGAGATTGTATTATTGTTTTTTGATACTGGATAATGTTCTTTTTGCAAGTTTAGAATGTATGTGCACTTTCTATTATGTGCAAGGGAATATTGGTGCTTTTAAGAAATATTCTTCTTGTACCCTGAAATGTTTTTATTAGTGACTCTCATGTAGACTAATGTGAAAAGACCCATTAAAATTTTTTAGCCTTGGATTCTCGGATTTGGCGTATAGCTGGGTGAAGGAAAAACCACAGACTTTACCTGTGAATTAGTTTGCATAGGGCATGCTGACTGGTATCAGTCATAGCATATGGTATACCAGATTTGTGTTCACTTCTGCAAAATGGATTTTTATGTAATGATGACATTAAGTATGGCAGACCAAACAGCATGCGTTAATTGGATTGTAACCCGTGTGTGTGACAACTGTTARATTCAATCCCAGATTTTTGTAAGAATAAAGCAAGTATATAGAATGTGTTAAATTTAGATTGCAGCCCACAGCAGATCTAGCTACTCATGATGAAAGTAAGCCTGCATAGTATTCAACTGAAGAACTGATTAAAATATTTACAGTTTCATTTTCTCTGCACAACCAAAACAAGGTGAGTCACCTGAGAGCTGAGTTCATAATTACATTGATGGTGGATGCTCATCATTTAATGAGCTGAGTAACAAGTGGTGGCCTATTCTTACCTTTCACTCAAATACTTAAAACAACAAAAATAAGAAATGATCAAGTGGCTGCATATGCACAGGAAACACCATTCCTCTCTTGGCTCAGGTTTGTGTCTGTCAGTAAGTGGGAGCCTAAGAGTTAAAAATTACAGTGCAACTGGAGTACATGGCCTGGAAACCATGAGGCATTCCTGAGCAATTCACTCAAATAATGAAACTTTGTATTTTTTAAAAAATGCTCTTTCGGCTCTGACAGCATTTACAGCACGGGTTAGTGGCCTTGTGGTTTTGTGTTGCTCTTGTCCAAGAAGTGGTTCTGCATTTTCAAATGATTGCTATGATGCTGCTGCAGCTGCTCACAGTTCATGTTCTTGGAGATACTGCTGCTGCATTTCTAATGCAGATCAACATCTCCTGCATCCTTTGTCTTGCATAGACTCTTATTTTTTGTTTCCTTTTTTTGTTGCTGAAAAGCTTATATGCAATAGTTCTGAATTCAACAACGAATAAACCTCTGTCTCCTTTGAAAGTGTTCTGTTTTAAAATATTGGACTGAATCAAGACTGAAAAGCTTTTTCTGATTTTTGGAGATGGGAATTCCAGGATTTTGCTTATATTTATGCCAGTAGCAGGAAGGGCATTTTATATGGATTATGCTGGAACCTGTTTCATTGAGAAGGGTGGCAGTCAGATGCACAGGAAAATGCTGCAAGATACCCGCAGCAGATAAAAAGTATGGGTTTGAGCCATCACACTTGGGATATTCCTATGCAAAGAATGTTCCTTTGGACCCATCCTTTATGTTGTCGTACCTCTATTTTGCTCACTGCCAGCTCATTTTATTGCATACTTTGGTATCGGCTTCTAGAAATCTTCCTGTAAACCAGGCTAATGGAGATGGGTAGGTTGCATCAGCAGCTGCAGGATCAGAGACCAGAATCTAGCAGCTGCTCCACTGCACCAGTGCCTCACCACGGAGCTGCAATCGTGCTTCGTGCTCCCTGGCTTTGTGAGTTTGTGTGGTGTTTTCCAAAATGTGATGGAGGATGTCTCTCCCTGAGCCTTGGGGAGTGTAGTAAAGTCTTTTACTTTACTTTTTACTTTTATCGCCTTTTGGAAGGCAATATTTCCCTGAGCCCAGTCCCACCTCTCATCTTAGACTAGTGCTGTTGTACAGAAACTGTGGGGACATCGGTGCCACTCCCAGGCATGTCCTGAAAGATAAACATATCCCCTCTGTGCTTTTTAGGAAGAAAGTGTTGAAGTGTGTGCCTTCAAGAGAAGATATCAGATTAAAAGTCCTAAAACCCTGAGAGCGGTAGGATTTAAACTGCATGGCCTGTCCCCACCTTCTCTGTATTGGATTGCTCAGGCAAGCCTTGGAGACAGCACGACCTCCCCTCACTGTTTCCAGCAGGAGTGTCCAGCTTACGTCATTGCCTGGATGAGAGGTTGTGTGGGTGCTGCTGAGGTGTTACCAACAAACACACCTTCCAACTTCTGAAAAATGTATATTTGTGACCAAACTTGCTGCTATTTTCCTGTAGAGGAGTTACCTCTGATGGAAACTGCAGCTGCCCTGGGTATCTAGCTCTGTCTTTCTGGGGGCCCATTTGCTTGCTGCAACCTGTGCTCCATGGTCACGTCCCTCACCCCACAGCGCTCCCAGTGTCCCACCCAGCCTTTGCAAAGCCTTCTCATTTTTATTCACAGGAATGCAACCAGCCCAGGTGCTAGAGGTTAAAACGACACATGTATGCATTCTCTGGAGCCAGCTCTCTGAACGGTTTAGAAAATGCAACTTCTGCCCTAGGTGTCTGCCAGCATTGGAATAAGAGGATGCTCTCTCTAACTTTTGTCTCCAGGTGTCCTGTAGGACATGTCACATATTCTAACATCATCATCTGGTGTGATAGACAGGGAGAGTTTTATTTTTTATTCTACAATAAAATTATATGCCCTCTGCATAGCAGAGGGCTGGGCGTTGAAGATACAACAAAGATCTCGGTGTTGGGGTTATAGTGCCCATAGCTGGACTGGACTCTCCCTCCGATGAGTTTTCCCATGGGTGGTCGCACAGGCGACCTTCAGTCCAAGACAAAGCGCACAAGCTGAATGTTTGGGCTGGGGCTGGCTGCGACCCTGTGGGCAGATCTTGAGGTGAGCAAGGGACTGGGGGCACTGGCAGGAGAGGAGAGTTAAGGCCATGCTGAATATTGCCTTCTTGTCATTGCCTTCACTTGGAATGAGTTTAATTTTATTTAATTGGGGACAGTCTCCTGGTGCTGTTCCGGAGCTCTTTTGGAGCTGTGTTCCTCAGAAACAGGAGCAAGTGTATGGCCAGCATCCTCTTGCTGGGGCATGTCCCCAGGAGGGGCTGCTTCACAGTTTGTTTTGAAGATGGGAAACAGTGAAATGGGCCCTTATGGGCACACGCAAAGGATGAATTAGGTGGAATTGGACTGTTTTCGTGCTAATGCTGTTGAAGATCATGACTTGGAAAAGACTGAGGTTTTTTTGAAGAGGGGTAGAAATGGGCCATGGACAGACCTCTTGTTGTTTCCAGGATCAGCCAAGACAGCATCTCCATGCTTAGCTGAGGCTCACACAAGCATTGTGTCCCAAAATTACAGCGCTGCATAGCTTCTGCTACCACCCGAGCAGGAGATGGGCTCAGCAAGGTGCTGCTGCTGGGAGAAGCCAGGCTGCCCTCCTTCCCGGCTTTGGCAGCGGGAGGCCCAAGCCGGGGACCTGGAACAGGAACCTGCAGAGCCATGGAGGTGCGAAGGCCGTGGGCTGCGTTAACAGGGACCAACACACGGTTCCCAAGCAAAGGAGGCGTAAACCGGCTTAAGCCACATGCTGTGGCTGGTGTCACCCCAGGATGGTGGGGAGGAAAGGCCGTGGGCTGCAGAGAGACGTCGCACCCCACAGTGCAAGCGCCCGCCGCAGCGTGTCACACCATGCACTTGGCAGGTTGCTCGTCGGCCAGAAACAGAGAAGTGGGGCCGGTCTCGGTGGGCGACGGGGCACGGCGGGGCTGGGGGCAGAGGGGCACGGCG